>NC_069499.1:3831369-3987050 GCF_027579735.1 Bombina bombina
ACAGTAACGGTACATATAACATAACAGTACAGGTACATATAACATAACAGTACAGGTACATATAACATAACAGTACAGGTACATATTACATAACAGTACAGTTACATATAACATAACGGTACAGGTACATATTACATAACAGTACAGGTACATATTACATACCAGTACAGTTACATATAACATTACGGTACAGGTACATATTACATAACAGTACAGGTACATATTACATAACAGTACAGTTACATATAACATAACGGTACAGGTACATATTACATAACAGTACAGGTACATATTACATAACAGTACAGTTACATATAACATAACGGTACAGGTACATATAAAATAACAGTACAGGTACATATAAAATAACAGTACAGGTACATATTACATAACAGTACAGGTACATATAACATAACTGTACAGTTACATATTACATAACGGTACAGGTACATATTACATAACAGTACAGGTACATATTACATAACAGTACAGTTACATATAACATAACGGTACAGGTACATATAAAATAACAGTACAGGTACATATTACATAACAGTACAGTTACATATAACATAACTGTACAGTTACATATTACATAACGGTACAGGTACATATTACATAACAGTACAGGTACATATTACATAACAGTACAGTTACATATAACATAACAGTACAGGTACATATTACATAACAGTACAGGTACATATAACATAACTGTACAGTTACATATTACATAACGGTACAGGTACATATTACATAACAGTACAGGTACATATTACATAACAGTACAGTTACATATAACATAACAGTACAGGTACATATTACATAACAGTACAGGTACATATAACATAACAGTACAGTTACATATAACATAACAGTACAGGTACATATAACATAACAGTACAGTTACATATAACATAACGGTACAGGTACATATTACATAACAGTACAGTTACATATAACATAACGGTACAGGTACATATTACATAACAGTACAGGTACATATAACATAACAGTACAGTTACACATTACATAACAGTACAGGTACATATTACATAACAGTACAGGTACATATAACATAACAGTACAGTTACACATTACATAACAGTACAGGTACATATTACATAACAGTACAGGTACATATAACATAACAGTACAGGTACATATTACATAACAGTACAGGTACATATTACATAACAGTACAGTTACATATTACATAACAGTACAGGTACATATAACATAACATTACAGGTACATATTACATAACAGTACAGGTACATATAACATAACAGTACAGGTACATATAACATAAGGGATTAAATGCCATATCCTCCTCTGTGGAAAGAATAACTTAATAACTATATACATTCTTGGTTTAACATAAACTCAACTTAGTTTCTAAACGTAGAAATAAATAACGACACCAAATAAATAACGACACAACAACTTTTTATGGTTAGAGAAAACCCGCAGGTCACGTTTATTGTGGCAACACAAGAACTAACGACCGTCTGAATAAACATGGACCAGGGGGGCGGCAATCAGGTACTAGCTAAACGTAGTAACCCATGCTAACAAGATGGGCAGTACCAGGGCGCAGGAGAAGAAGCAGAGCGTAGCTCAATACTGAAAAACAGGGAATTCTCGGCATCTGAATCACACTGGCAGGGAACACCCCAGACGCGCGTCTGGGGACTTCACCCCTGGCCGGAAGTGCCGTCACTCTACCTCGATCACATCCTGCCCCCGGACACTGTCCACCCGCCAGCCCAGGGTGCAAACAACCACTCCGTACCAGTAGGGCCAGGATCAAAAAGGTGCGAAAACCAGATTGAAATACCTGGGGAGCTGAAACTTAACGTCCTTGGGCTTACAGAAATAGGCTGGTTAGCCCTCATCATGCCTTCGGATAGCCCTAATCCCTGGGGACCACCATAAGGACGGATCCCCCTACTGATTGCAAAATAATAAACAAAGGGAGGGAAAGGGTGGGGAAAACTTTGAGAAAAACAGCAGAAAGAGGACTTGTGCTTCCTGTACTGGGCTTAAAAAGGTAAGCTGGAACCCCTCCTCTCTTTCTGCAACATTGTTTCACACACACAACACAACACTCCCCTCCTCCGTCTTGGCCTTAACCCTTATGTGCATTCCAGGCAATTTGCCTTACATTTCCTTAAGGGATTAAATGCCATATCCTCCTCTGTGGAAAGAATAACTTAATAACTATATACATTCTTGGTTTAACATAAACTCAACTTAGTTTCTAAACGTAGAAATAAATAACGACACCAAATAAATAACGACACAACAACTTTTTATGGTTAGAGAAAACCCGCAGGTCACGTTTATTGTGGCAACACAAGAACTAACGACCGTCTGAATAAACATGGACCAGGGGGGCGGCAATCAGGTACTAGCTAAATGTAGTAACCCATGCTAACAAGATGGGCAGTACCAGGGCGCAGGAGAAGAAGCAGAGCGTAGCTCAATACTGAAAAACAGGGAATTCTCGGCATCGGAATCACACGGGCAGGGAACACCCCAGACGTGCGTCTGGGGACTTCACCCCTGGCTGGAAGTGCCGTCACTCTACCTCGATCACATCCTGCCCCCGGACACTGTCCACCCACCACGAGATCGCCCAAATATCAACGGCCACTCTCGCCGCCACCCAACTCACACAAATAGGAGTAGGGACTGTCGAATATCTGCAATAAACAGGTCCATGCCATGGTCCGTAAGATGGGCCCCGTCGCCTCGGTACAGGCTCCGGTCAGCGGCCGTAATGAACTTGTGTTCCACAACAAAACCTCCTAGCTCACACATAAGCTTCCTAACATCTCTATTGAGCTTCTTGCGAACTTGGAACGCTGCCCTATGATTAGCCATGTGTCTCCACGTCAACCTAGGTATAATGTTTGACCAGCCCATTCTCACACCAGGCAACCAAGCTTTAAAGGTGCGCAGATCTGATTGGATCACTGCGCTCAAGTCCCGGCCGGGAATTGAGCCTAGATCATTTCCACCTAAGTGGATGATCAGGACATGGGGTTTCTCCCACCGCCTCATGGCGGATTGCAGTAAACCAGGCAGATCTGCCCAGCAAAGGCCTCTTCTCCCTAACCACCTAACGACCACCCTAGAGAATGAGAACCCTAGCTGCTGCCCTCCGGGTTGCGATGCTGCTCAGATAGCCGCCCAGTGTACGAACGAGTGCCCAACGATCCAGGCACGAAGCGGCCCACTTCTAGGCCCTGCAAGAGAAACAAGAGTTAGGGCATATCATGACCAAGTGCCATGTGCAACATTATCAACCTGCAAATATTAACATTGGGATATAAGTGGCCTAACGTAAATCTGATACCTCTTAGACTTCCACCTCCCAAGCGCCATTATGCGGTCAGCCGACCAGCCTAAAGTTGCCGCCGTCGTAGCAGCTCCAACCCTAAATGAGTGAGGAGCTATGGTATTGGGATTCAAACCCACTTTTTTAGCCGCCCACCCCAAAACCTTCCGAAATTGAAACCTCGTAAGGGGAGTACCATCCTGATGAATTAAAAATCTAACAGCACCCACTGGACGCCTGTCCGAAAAGGTCTTCAACAGGGCACTCGGGCAGCAGGCGGAACCCGCGTGCGCGGGTAGCGACAGCCAGGCCCCCCTACCATCCTGATCGACTTTCGATCGAGGGATGAAAAGCAATACCCCATTATCCGTAAACCTGATGTGTTCCGCCAGGACACCACCCACTTTCACCAACTTAGACTGCGGGACCAATTCCCCCACTTGGAGTGCGCCATGAAACGCCATGGCGAACGCCGCGGAAAAAAGCCGCACCTCGTAGTCCGAAGAACATACCTCCGGTAGAACACGAAGCAGGAGGACCAACCTGTCCGCCGTTATGGGTTCCCTAACGTCCGGACGCCGCACTTCCGTCCTTCAACAACCCCTCAGGATTTGACGAATCAAAAACGTTTTGGAAGAGTCCGTCAGCGTGAATAGTTTACAGAAAAAGGACACCGCTGCTAACCGCGCGGATACTGCCCCTTTCTTAGCTAGCTTAGTCCTAAGCTCCGCGAGCCAGCGCAATAGCCAACCTTGCTCACCAGCACAAGAAGGAAATCCTTGGACATCACAGAAGAATACCCATTCTTCCCAGTACCTTACATAAGACTTCCAAGTGGAAGGTGCCAGGGACGCCTTCAGCACCGGAATCAGGGACTGCCATCCAAAGCCACCTGCCAAAGAAAAAGGAGGACAGGGAAAGCCATGAGTGGCAGCCTTAGGAGCACATTTCCTAAAATTTTCCCATTGAAAGCGAGATAGTGCATCAGCAATAACGTTATCAACCCCTGGGACATGCCTAGCCCGAAACTCAATGTTCCGCTTAAGGCATCTCAAAACCAGAATCCTCAGATATCGGATTACTGGTGGTGAAGAAGAAGAAAGACCGTTAATGGCAAAAACCACGCTCAAATTGTCCGTCCAAAAAATGACGGAACGGTTTTCGAGCTTGTCCCCCCAGATCTCCAACGCCACCAGAATGGGGAAAAGCTCCAGAAGGCACATGTTCCTGGTCAGGCCCCTGGCCGCCCACTCGGCCGGCCAAGGTTCGGCGCTCCACTCACCATTGAAATAGGCGCCGTATCCAAAACCCCCAGCAGCATCAGTAAAGAGGTGCAGGTCTCGCGCCGGAGTCTGAGGGGTTCTCCAAATACAGATCCAATTGAAATCCCTGAGGAACAGATCCCAGACATGGAGGTCTTCCTTCATGTCTTTATTAACCATTAGTTTGTCTTTGGGAGAAGTAACTCCCGGCAACATGCGCTCCATTCTCTTCAGGAAGATCCTCCCCATCGGGATGACCCTCCCTGCAAAGTTGAGCAGACCCAAAACAGATTGAAGCTCTTTCAGCGTGCAAAACTGTGCCGCTGCGAGTCTCCTGACTTCTGTCAACATCTTCCGGACTTTATCCACCGGAAGCCTACATTCCTGGGCTACCGAATCAATTTCGATACCCAGGAAAGTAAGACACGTGCAAGGGCCCTCCGTTTTGTCTTCTGCTAAGGGAACTCCAAATTTCTCCATCAACAGCCGCATGGCGTAAAGGAGCAGCTCACATTCCCTAGATTCCTGTCTACCTACCAGGAGAAAGTCGTCCAAGTAGTGAGCAATCCTATCTTCCCCTGTCACTTCCGCAACAGCCCAATGCAAAAAGGAACTAAACGCCTCAAAATAGGCACAGGAAATGGAACACCCCATGGGCAAACAACGGTCGACATAATAGTGTCCGTTGAAGAAACATCCCATTAAATAAAATGATGCGGGGTGGATCGGCAAGAGTCTGAAAGCAGACTCGATGTCAAGCTTGGCCAATAACGCCCCTTGACCCGATCTCCGTACCACTTGTAACGCATCATCAAATGACTGGTAATATACCGTACTCAAGTCCTGAGGAATGGCGTCATTAACCGACTTTCCTTTTGGGTAGGAAAGATGTTGTATCATCCTAAATTTTCCCGGGTCCTTTTTGGCCACAACCCCTAGAGGCGAGATAACCAATCCCGGCATAGGTCTCTCCCTAAACGGGCCAGCCATTCTACCCAGTGAAACCTCCTTACCCAATTTCTCCTTCAATGCCTCTGGGAACAGGGAGGCAGATTTCAGGTTCCTGCGAGAAGCCGCACCCGAAACAGGACCCTGTACGGGGATAACAAAACCTTCCCGGAGCCCTGACTCCAACAAGGCCGCCGCCACCCTATCGGGGTAGAGCGTGAGCCACGTACTAATTGCGGCCACCTTCAGTGGGGTGTCCGCTCTTAGCGACAGCAGGGCCTCTTGGCCCAGTCCTGTCCTGTTTGTCCCCTTTTTTAACGCAATCCGCGGCTGGGTGAAATCCCCCGCAGATGCGACAAGCGTGCCGAAAGGAACACGCGGTTCCCAACGTGCATTGTTTGTCCTGAAATTTCCAACAGACCCCAGCGGGGGGTCTGCGAAATCTATTGGCGGTTCGAAACTGTGTTGCACCCGCCGGGGAACCAGAAGTACCTTGCGATTTCTCGGGACCCAGCCGGGCCCAGAGTTGCATTTCTACGCACCCAAAATCCAACAGTGGATTACCCACCATCTTTCTGTGGAACTCCTCGTCATAATCACGCCAGGCACCATCGCGATAATTATCAGCAATTATCTCCATGTTTTCCATGTATTTCAACACGGCTAAACACTGGCCCGGCCATTTCTGCAAGTAGCAAGACGCATAGATCCTGAAACAACGGCGCCACTCGTGAAACGTGTCTGGGCGCTGGTACTTCTTGGGGCCTGTCCCATCCTCCGCTCTCGCCTTCTGCCTTAGGGCTTCCACCGAGAGCTCGAAGATGTTAACAAACTTCCCCTCTTGAATTCTCCGCACTGTCTTAGTCTTCAAATGCTCGTGCAGATCATAGGAAGACCAGGACCTAGTGTCCCCCTGGAGCGCCACCTGCCGATTAACGGGCCTCCCCACCCCACTTACGCGAAGTCTGGGTTGGGCCGCCCTATCGGACCTATCAGGGGCAATATAGTCATAACGGTCATGCAAACCCCCTTTTGCTGATTGTTACAGAAGCATTAGTTATTTTGTTGTGAAGAGCTTATTTCCCAGCAGCAATGCCTGAACCAGCAAGCCAGCGCCTAAGAAGGGCTCCAAGAAAACCGTAACAAGTATCATTTCATAAAGAGTTAACTCTTTTTTTTTCAGCTTTTAGAAACTATTGCCTAATTACACGTTTGCTGGCCTCAGCTCTAAGTTTAGTGATAACAAATCCCATTGTCTAATCACCTCTGGAGCCAGACTGCTAATTGATAAGATGAACTTGTAAACTTGTTATCTTAAGTACTGTAATCCTATTGTGGCCTGTCAAAGGACAGTGCTCTCTATCTAAATGTGTGATGGGGGATTTTGTGCTTCCCCCCCTCTCCCCCTGGGAGTGCCCTGTGTGCATGTAACCTTAATAAAAAGCAGGCTGGGCATCCCAGTCCTGAGTTCTTGTTTGACCCTCAATCGCAGCGTTGACTCGTTTTTGTGGGCAGAAGGGTATCCTAGCTGTACTGCAGCTAAGGGAGATTATTCTATATTTGCGAGACTCATATAGAATACTATGGAAAGCAGCTTCTCCCCTCTTTAGCAATAGGGATCCAGGCTACTAAGCGGTCCATCTCTCAGCAAGACTAAGGGTAACCGTAACATTTGGCGGCAGCGGCGGGATTTTCCTGGATTTCCTAGGAGAGGTACAGAACGGATGGAGAGCGCTTACGAAAAATTGAAGCGTACAACCCTAAAGGATTTACTTGAAAGCAGAGGGGGGTACGCCAGCAACCGGCCGAGGAGAGAGCTGATCGCAGAATTGACCGAACTGGATCAGAGCTTCACAATGGCGGAAACACCGACCACGATTAGTGACGAAAAAACCAGGATTGTTCGGGAAAGGCTCTCATTATACGGGCCGAACCCCTCCATGGAATTGGTACAGCAGTTGATGGCGGAGGCGGACGAGGATATACGAGAGACTCAAGCCCACGAACTCAACCTAGCGAACGCACACCGCAATGCTGAAGCCCTGCAGGTAATCATCCCTGTCGAAAATGCTGGGAGGCCCAAGATACCCTATGCGGCATTTCGACCCTTCCTAGAGAGCGAGACAGGGATTGATGAATATTTGGCGGACTTCGAAAGGCAATGTGCCCTGCACCAGATTCCCAACAGAGAGTGGCCCACGATATTGTCTGGGAAACTATCTGGGCGAGCCCTGGAAGCCTTTCGTACTCTGGGTGCTGAGGAAGTGACACAGTATTAGCTAGTTAAGTAGACACTGTTGCAACGGTACGCTGTAACTCCGGACACGTATCGCCGACAGTTTCGGGGCACGGAAAAGAAGCCTAACGATACCCATATGGAATGGGCGCACCGAATGCGGAGAGCGGCAAATCACTGGCTGAGCGGAAGTAAAGCAGTGACTGGGGAGGAAATTTTACAATTGTTTCTCTTAGAACATTTTTATAATGGCATGGAACAGCAAGGGAAGGAATGGCTGCTAGACAGGCGGCCTTCTACCTTAGAAGAAGCAGCCAAATTGGCCGATGAACATTATGACTCCCGTCTTCATGAACCCATGAACTACCGAGCTCCAGCACGGGTCGAACCCAGAGAGGTTTACCGTGCACCCCCTCGTGCTGAATTCCGAGCCCCGGTGCCCACAGGGCCCGTCCGACACTCAGGACCACCCAATAACAGCGCTGAGCGTCCCAGACCGACTTGCCACCGATGCAAGCAACCAGGGCATTTCATGGCTAGCTGCCCCCTTAATACGCACCAGACACCCAGGAATTACAATTACCCCTCTGGGTCCTATCGTCCGGCCCGGGCCCTCTGTGTTAACCAAGAGGCCCCTATGGAGGGATATGTGGGGCCGCTTCACGAGGCAGACCCTGTATATGCTGCCTCAGATAACCGCCGGCACCATCGGTAGAGGGTATGGCTCGAGGGGCGATCTACCGAGGGATTGCGAGACACAGGGGCTACTATCACGCTGGTACAGAGTCATTTGGTGCCAGAGCACAAGCGATCCGGACAGACTGTGGCCGTTAGAGTGGCGGGGGGGATGTGTACAAAATTCCAACAGCTAAAGTGCATCTTGATTGGGGAGCGGGAAAGGGGACTGTGAACGTGGGCCTAATGGATAATTTACCTGCCGAAGTACTACTGGGCAACGATTTGGGCCCCATGACTTCTGCCTATGCTCCAGTATGCAACAACGAGGCGGACCCAGTGACTACACGGGCCCAAGCCCGGACGGAGCGAGAGCTCTCATCAGTGCGGGAGACACAGGTAAGACCTACCCCGACCTTGCCTGACAGGTTAGGCCCCATACCCTGGGACACCCCAGATGCTTTCGAGGCAGAGTCTAAGACTGACCCGACCTTACAAAAGTACCGGGAACGAGCAGAGACTGGAGGGGGCGGGGCAGATAACAAAACATTCTTATGGGAAAAAGGGAAACTATACCGCTGGACAGAGAAAAGGGGACAGCGTAGGCGACAGCTGGTAGTGCCCCACAAATACCGTCAAGAAATCCTCAAAATAGGCCACGACATCCCCTTAGCAGGCCACCTAGCCGTTACCCGTACCCTACACCGCATTACTCACACGTTCTTTTGGCCAGGGGTGCACGCTGACGTTAGAACTTACTGTAACACCTGCGATGTGTGTCAACGAGTAGGAAGGCGAGGCGATCACCCTAAAGCCCAGCTAGTAAATATGCCCATTGTAGAGGAACCCTTCAGCCGGGTTGCTATTGACCTAGTGGGACCACTGGCTACCCCTAGTCCCTCCGGTAAGCGATACATTCTTACCGTAGTGGACTACGCTACCAGGTACCCAGAGGCTGTCGCCCTATCCAACATACAAGCGGATACGGTAGCGAATGCACTAGTACAGGTGTTCTCCCGGGTAGGATTTCCAAAAGAAATCCTATCCGACCGAGGCACCCAATTTACGGCTGAATTGACCCAACAACTCTGGCAGGTTTGCAAAATTAAGTCCCTCCTGAGCTCCCCATACCACCCCCAGACGAACGGGCTGTGTGAGAGGTTCAATGGGACCCTCAAGCAAATGCTCAAGACGTTCACTCAGGAATACCGAGACTGGGAACGCTTCCTGCCGCACCTCCTATTTGCTTATCGGGAGGTGCCCCAGGAAACGACAGGGTTCTCTCCCTTCGAGTTGCTCTACGGAAGAAAGGTACGGGGACCCCTAAACCTGATCCGGGAGCACTGGGAGGGAGAGATGGAGGCTGACGGTGTCCCCATTGTGCCATACGTGCTGGAACTCAGGGACCGAATGGAGCAATTAGCCAAATCCGTGCGGGCTAATCTCCAGTTGGCCCAGAGAAGACAGAAAGTATGGTACGATCGGGGGGCCCGAAAGAGAATCTTCACCATAGGACAAAAGGTGTTAGTACTTAAGCCGGTGAAGACAGACAAATTGCAGGCGTCCTGGCAGGGTCCCTACCAGATCGTAGAGAAAAGGGGAGACACCACTTATGTGATAGCTAGCTGCCACGACAACAATCTTAGAAAGACATTCCATGTAAACATGCTCAAGCAATATTTTGAGCGACCAGAGAACGTGACGGCCGTATGTTGTTCCCCTCAGGAAGACCCCGACAGTTTACCCATTCCAGACCTATTAGAAAAGAGCCTCCCCACAGGTATAGTGGCGCAGGTTCAGATAGGGGACCGACTTAGCCCCACTGAAAGGGAGCAGCTCAACCAACTCCTCCAGTCCAAACACCTCACCTTCTCCCCGAAGCCAGGGTACACTACTTTAACCACCCACCAGGTAGATACTCCGGGACAAGCTCCCTTGCGCCAGGCTCCGTACCGAATCCCCGAAGCAGTTAGGACAGGAATGAAGAAGGAGATCGATGAGATGCTCCAGCTCAGGGTAATTGAGCCCTCCGATAGTCCCTGGGCCTCCCCAGTTGTCTTGGTGCCCAAGAAAGATGGGACCACCCGGTTCTGCGTAGACTATCGGAGGCTCAATGCAAATACCGTGACGGACGCTTACCCTATGCCCAGGGTAGACGAGCTACTCGATCGTATAGCCAGGGGAAATTACCTGACCACTATTGACCTCTGCAAAGGTTACTGGCAGATTCCCCTGGCCCCGGAGGCTATCCCCAAGTCGGCATTCGTCACCCCATTCGGCTTATATCAGTTTAGGGTAATGCCGTTTGGGATGAAGAATGCCCCAGCTACATTCCAGCGCTTGGTGGATAGGCTCCTGGATGGCTTCCAGAGTTTTGCTTGCGCCTACCTGGACGACATAGCGATCCACAGTGAGTCCTGGGAGGACCACTTAGCTCATGTGGGAATGGTTCTGGATCAGATCCGGGCTGCTGGCCTGACTCTGAAGCCAGAAAAATGCCACTTTGGGATGGCTGAGGTACAGTACCTGGGTCACCGGGTGGGGTGTGGAAAGCAGCGACCAGAGCCGGCCAAAATAGAAGCTGTCGCCAATTGGCCCACCCCCATCACTAAGACTCAGGTCCTAGCCTTCCTGGGCACGGCAGGGTACTATAGACGGTTTGTACCAGACTACAGCACACTTGCCAAACCCCTGACTGACTTGACCAAGAAGAACTTACCTCGACAGGTCCTGTGGTCTCCCCACTGTGAAACGGCTTTCCAGGCTCTCAAAAATGCTCTAATTAACGCTCCTGTCTTGGCGGCCCCAGCCCTTAACAAACGTTTTATCGTCCATACAGATGCTTCCATGTTCGGGCTGGGAGCCGTCCTCAGCCAAGTAGGCGAAGATGGAGGGGAGCATCCAGTTGCCTACATCAGCCGGAAGCTCCTGCCCCGAGAAGTCAGCTATGCAGCGGTCGAAAAGGAGTGTTTGGCTTTGGTGTGGGCATTAAAGAAATTGACTCCCTATTTATATGGTCAGGAGTTCACTCTGGTCACCGACCATAACCCGTTGGTGTGGCTGAACCGGGTCTCTGGAGATAACGGCAGGCTATTACGTTGGAGCTTGTCGTTGCAACCCTTCAATTTCACCATTACTTACAGACCTGGGAAACAGAATGGCAACGCCGACGGGTTGTCCAGACAAACCGACCTCAGCCCCGCATAACCAGCGGTCTGGACAGCCTTAGTCTGCCCCGAAAAGGGGTCAGACCGTGTCTGCCAGAGTGTTCCACAGAAAGGGAGCACTGTTACAGAAGCATTAGTTATTTTGTTGTGAAGAGCTTATTTCCCAGCAGCAATGCCTGAACCAGCAAGCCAGCGCCTAAGAAGGGCTCCAAGAAAACCGTAACAAGTATCATTTCATAAAGAGTTAACTCTTTTTTTTTCAGCTTTTAGAAACTATTGCCTAATTACACGTTTGCTGGCCTCAGCTCTAAGTTTAGTGATAACAAATCCCATTGTCTAATCACCTCTGGAGCCAGACTGCTAATTGATAAGATGAACTTGTAAACTTGTTATCTTAAGTACTGTAATCCTATTGTGGCCTGTCAAAGGACAGTGCTCTCTATCTAAATGTGTGATGGGGGATTTTGTGCTTCCCCCCCTCTCCCCCTGGGAGTGCCCTGTGTGCATGTAACCTTAATAAAAAGCAGGCTGGGCATCCCAGTCCTGAGTTCTTGTTTGACCCTCAATCGCAGCGTTGACTCGTTTTTGTGGGCAGAAGGGTATCCTAGCTGTACTGCAGCTAAGGGAGATTATTCTATATTTGCGAGACTCATATAGAATACTATGGAAAGCAGCTTCTCCCCTCTTTAGCAATAGGGATCCAGGCTACTAAGCGGTCCATCTCTCAGCGAGACTAAGGGTAACCGTAACACTGATCTCTTCTCTTCAGTTAACCATCTAAGCATCTTATACATTAGTTTATTGCCCTTCCCATGCAACCCCAGCTCCTTATCATTTTCTGACCCAGAATCATCCGAGGATGAGGTGAAACCCCGCAACCCCACTGAAACTGAGGACTCACCATCTCTCACACCGGTCCTGTTTGGAATCGCCACGACTCCCGAAGTAGAAGGACGCTCATCTTCTGACACCATGGAGTCCGGGCCGCTCTCAGCACCTCTCTCCAACCCGCTGCCTGAATCTCCTGATGTAGCCATGTCACTTTCCTGCAAAAGAGATTGCCAGAGAGGAGTACCACGAAGGGGAAGGTCTGCTCTACCCCTCCCCCTGTGCCCAGACCGCTCATTCATCCCCTCATACACATCCTGGTTGCCTTCGCAACCTGCAACTTCATCATACACACCCTGTTCATCTTCTGTAAAGTCCTCTATCTCTTCACTAAAATGTACTGATTTCTGGGTGATTGGGGTGGCTTTCTTACGCCTAGTCGATGCAACCACTAAATCTAAACTCTGAAACTGTTCTGGTGAACCATGTTTGGTAGAAGACCTAGTTACTACCTTCCTCGCTGCTGCCGGGGATGCCCCCGAAGCCTGAGGCCTAGCCCTTCCACACTCACTAATTTGCGCACCAAACGCGCTGCCTGCACGGGCATCGCCCCTGCCCCCAGAAACCTTACTATTACCGCCAGCGCTCTTCAGCGTACTCCTAGCGGGCCCAATAGGTGATGCACCACCTTTATAATTGCCCGATGGGGCCTTTGCCCCTTGACGAGGATTACTACCCGACGGGGCCTCCGCCCCTTGTCGGGCCGCAATGCCCTTTGTAATCTGCCCACGGGGGCCTCCAACAGGGACCCCCGGGTTCATTTGACCCGAGTAATGCCCCCCTTGAGATAACTCCTCCATTGATTCACAATTAGCCTCCTCGTGAAAACCATCCCCCACAAGTGCAACCCCTGTAGGCCCCATCGCATCAGCAGAATTGCCCCCCGGAGCATAAGTTCCCCCCCCGCGGCACTCCTCTCTTACCTTGGACGCGGCGCGGGGAACTCGATCTGCTCCGCTTCGAAGACCGCTGACTAATGGCGGGACCAGCAGTGACGTCACCGGAAATGACGTCACCGGAAGTCCCGCCCTCGGAGGACCGCAAACCGGAAGTCGCCGCCGATGGAGGAACAGTCGGCGCGGGAGCCTGCGCAATCACCGTCGGAGGACCAAGGACCACGTGGGATGCACCCGGAGCCGCGGACAAGGATGAGGCCCACATCTGGAAAAGGGATACCGCCGCCGCGATGGAGTCCTGGGACATCGGAGACGACGTTGCAGGTAAGGCCGAACTGCTCCCACTAAAACCGCCAACTACTGGGGCTAAAGAGTAAGGCCCGTAAGGGCCAGGGACCGCAACGCCACAAGGCCTAGAAGGGCCCGCCGTAACCACGCTAGGGGAGGGAGGCTTAACTAGGGTGATGGAAGGCCCGGGAACCGCAGCGCTAGTGGCTGGAGACCGAATAGCGGACCTAGCAGGGACCCCCGCTTTACCAGCTACCTTAGGGGAACATGTGGGCCTACGAAGGCCAGAAACGGGCCCGGCAGGGCCCGACCCACTAACTAAATCGGAACCTATGCGCAAAGAGGGCTCACTCCCGGCCGCATGGCCGACGGGCTCAGACGCACCATCTGGTTGCCCAGCACCACCCCCCATATTGCTCACCAATGCAAGCACCTCTAGCAAAGCCTGATCAGAAATCCCCCCCCCACCGGCCCCAACCTCCCCCGTAGATTGATCAAGGGAAGGGGCAAGGGAGGAGGAAAGCAAAGGGGTTCGACCCACCGTTTCTGGCGATGGAGGAATCCACTCCGCTGCTTCATCGCTGTCATCAACCACTTCTCTCTCTGCAGGTTCCTCCCCAGCCTCCATGATTCGTTTTGGAGGTGCTTTAGATCTCCTTGAACGTCTCATGTGAAAACTTTGAGAAAAACAGCAGAAAGAGGACTTGTGCTTCCTGTACTGGGCTTAAAAAGGTAAGCTGGAACCCCTCCTCTCTTTCTGCAACATTGTTTCACACACACAACACAACACTCCCCTCCTCCGTCTTGGCCTTAACCCTTATGAGCATTCCAGGCAATTTGCCTTACATTTCCTTAACAGTACAGGTACATATAACATAACGGTATAGTTACATATAACATAATAGTACAGGTACATACAACATAACGCTACAGTTACATACAACATAACGGTATAGTTACATATAACATAACATAACAGTAAAGGTACATATTACATAACAGTACAGTTACATATAACATAACAGTACAGGTACATACAACATAACGGTACAGTTACATACAACATAACGGTATAGTTACATATAACATAACGGTATAGTTACATATTACATAACAGTACAGGTACATATTACATAGCAGTACAGGTACATACAACATAACGGTACAGTTACATACAACATAACGGTACAGTTACATACAACATAACGGTATAGTTACATATAACATAACGGTATAGTTACATATTACATAACAGTACAGGTACATATTACATAGCAGTACAGGTACATACTACATAACAGTACAGTTACATACAACATAACAGTACAGGTACATATTACATAACAGTACAGGTACATATTACATAACGGTACAGTTACATATAAAATAACGGTACAGGTACATATTACATAACAGTACAGGTACATATAACATAACAGTACATTTACATATTACATAACAGTACAGGTACATATAAAATAACAGTACAGGTACATATTACATAACAGTACAGGTACATATAACATAACTGTACAGTTACATATAACATAACGGTAAAGTTACATATTACATAACGGTACAGTTACATATTACATAACGATACAGTTACATATAACATAACAGTACAGTTACATATTACATAACAGTACAGTTACATACAACATTACAGTACAGTTACATATTACATAACAGTACAGGTACATATTACATAACGGTACAAGTACATATTACATAACAGTACAGTTACATATTACATAACAGTACAGTTACATATTACATAACAGTACAGTTACATACAACATAACAGTACAGGTACATATTACATAACAGTACAGTTACATACAACATAACAGTACAGTTACATATTACATAACGGTACAGTTACATATAACATAACAGTACAGTTACATATTACATAACGGTACAGTTACATATTAAATAACGGTACAGTTACATATAACATAACAGTACAGTTACATATTACATAACAGTACAGGTACATATTACATAACGGTACAGGTACATATTACATAACGGTACAGTTACATATAACATAACAGTACAGTTACATATTACATAACAGTACAGGTACATATTACATAACGGTACAGTTACATATAACATAACAGTACAGGTACATATTACATAACAGTACAGGTACATATTACATAACAGTACAGGTACATATTACATAACGGTACAGTTACATATTACATAACAGTACAGGTACATATTACATAACGGTACAGGTACATATTACATAACAGTACAGGTACATATTACATAACGGTACAGTTACATATTACATAACGGTACAGTTACATATAACATAACAGTACAGGTACATATAACATAACAGTACAGGTACATATTATATAACGGTACAGTTACATATAACATAACAGTACAGGTACATGTTACGTGATTCTTTTTTCAGGATATGATGTTATCATATATCACTTTTCAGGAAGGAAATGACTGACACATTACACAGGTTTTCACAATCTTATAATAACAATGATGGTTTATTTTGCAACATAATCATGGAAACAAAATACCACAAACCACTATTCATACTTATAACAGTCTATGCAGTACATATTACATAACAGTACAGGTACATATTACATAACAGTACAGTTACATATTACATAACAGTACAGGTACATATTACATAACAGTACAGTTACATATAACATAACAGTACAAGTACATATTACATAACAGTACAGGTACATATTACATAACGGTACAGGTACATATTACATAACAGTACAGGTACATATTACATAACGGTACAGGTACATATTACATAACAGTACAGGTACATATTACATAACAGTACAGGTACATATTACATAACGGTACAGTTACATATTACATAACAGTACAGGTACATATTACATAACAGTACAGGTACATATTACATAACAGTACAGGTACATATTACATAACAGTACAGGTACATATTACATAACGGTACAGTTATATATTACATAACAGTACAGGTACATATTACATAACGGTACAGGTACATATTACATAACAGTACAGGTACATATTACATAACTGTACTGTTACATATTACATAACGGTACAGTTACATATAACATAACAGTACAGGTACATATAACATAACAGTACAGGTACATATTATATAACGGTACAGTTACATATAACATAACAGTACAGGTACATATAACATAACAGTACAGGTACATATTACATAACAGTACAGGTACATATTACATAACGGTACAGGTACATGTTACGTGATTCTTTTTTCAGGATATGATGTTATCATATATCACTTTTCAGGAAGGAAATGACTGACACATTACACAGGTTTTCACAATCTTATAATAACAATGATGGTTTATTTTGCAACATAATCATGGAAACAAAATACCACAAACCACTATTCATACTTATAACAGTCTATACAGTTGCAATACTCATATAATCATCTATGCAGCTTTTAGTTACATCCAGTTGCCTGCGCAACGACTGATAACAATCTTATGTTGTATTACCACTAAAACAAGTCTAGCTAGTTTTAAACAAACAAATTAATATATCACCGTGATCTCTGGTTACATCATCCTATCCTGCCGCTTCTGGGGCGCAATGGGAGGGGACATCCGGGCAATCTTTGGACCAGGAGACAAACAGGTGATCAGCGGGAAACAACACTGAAGATGCGTCCATCCACAGGTCCCAAAAATACACTCAAATACACACACCAAAAATACACAGACGCTCAGACACTCAGACTCTCAGACTCAGACTCCAGATTGCCTAGATGTACCCCTCTTTATACTGTTCACTTGTGTAACAGTTTTGGCGCAACTCCAAAGATCCTGAGACCGCTCCCTCTGAGGTTGGCTATGGCCCAAGACATCTGGCCAGTCTGTCTTAGCCTCAACCAAGCTTATCAGGGCATGCCCAGGTACTATCTCTGACGTATTACTAAACTGCGATGCCGTCATCTTTAGTTTCAAACAAACATGTTTTTCTGCTTAACATTATATATCTGATTATGTGGTCTTATGCAGTTACTTCTGTCAAATACATCAATAATAGTTTTAACAATCTTTCCATAGATATAATTAATAGCTAAACATCATAATGGCTTTATTACTTAGCCTATTGCAATTGATATTACTTAGCCTATTGCAATTAATAATAATTCATCGTTTACCAATATTACTAGGCATTAGCCCCTATACCAATGTGTTATCAAGATGTTCCTGAATGTCAGTAAGTGACCCCTGCCAAGGTTGCACCCTTGTTCTGTCTGGGTTTTGACTTCTTATCATCAGCCTCCATCGGTTGTTTACCACTTGTAGCATGACTTAGCGAAATTCACTGTCATCTACTTGAAGTTAATTAATGTCTTTTACTCTGTTAAAGGCACACTCTCTTAAAGGCAAAGTCACACAAGTTAGTGCAAGTGTCTTATGCTTTCACTCTCTTAAAGGCAAAGTCACACAAGTTTAAGCAAGTGTTATATGAGCAATTACTGCAACCATTTTCCTTACAGTACATATTACATAACAGTACAGGTACATATTACATAACGGTACAGTTACATATTACATAACGGTACAGTTACATATAACATAACGGTACAGTTACATATAACATAACGGTACAGGTACATATAACATAACGGTACAGTTACATATTACATAACGGTACAGTTACATATAACATAACAGTACAGGTACATATAAGATAACAGTACAGGTACATATTACATAACAGTACAGTTACATACAACATGACAGTACAGGTACATATAACATAACAGTACAGGTACATATTACATAACAGTACAGGTACATATTACATAACAGTACAGGTACATATTACATAACAGTACAGTTACATATTACATAACAGTACAGGTACATATAACATAACAGTACAGGTACATATTACATAACAGTACAGTTACATACAACATGACAGTACAGGTACATATAACATAACAGTACAGGTACATATTACATAACAGTACAGGTACATATTACATAACAGTACAGGTACATATTACATAACAGTACAGGTACATATAACATAACAGTACAGGTACATATTACATAACAGTACAGGTACATATTACATAACAGTACAGGTACATATTACATAACAGTACAGGTACATATTACATAACAGTACAGGTACATATTACATAACAGTACAGGTACATATAACATAACAGTACAGGTACATATAATATAACGGTACAGGTACATATTACATAACGGTACAGTTACATATTACATAAAGGTACAGTTACATATTACATAACAGTACAGGTAAATATTACATAACGGTACAGGTACATATTACATAACGGTACAGGTACATATTACATAACAGTACAGGTACATATAACATAACAGTACACGTACATATTACATATTACATAACGGTACAGTTACATATTACATAACAGTACAGGTACATATTACATAACAGTACAGTTACATATAACATAACAGTACAGGTACATATTACATAACAGTACAGGTACATATAACATAACAGTACAGGTACATATAACATAACAGTACAGGTACATATAACATAACAGTACAGGTACATATTACATAACAGTACAGGTACATACAACATAACAGTGCAGGTACATATTACATAACAGTACAGGTACATATTACATCACAGTACAGGTACATATTACATAACAGTACAGTTACATACAACATAACAGTACAGGTACATATTACATAACGGTACAGTTACATATAACATAACATAACAGTACAGGTACATATTACATAACAGTACAGGTACATATAACATAACAGTACAGGTACATACAACATAACAGTACAGTTACATACAACATAACAGTACAGGTACATATTACATAACAGTACAGTTACATATAACATAACGCTACAGGTACATATTACATAACAGTACAGTTACATATTACATAACGGTACAGGTACATATTACATAACAGTACAGGTACATATAACATAACAGTACAGGTACATATAACATAACAGTACAGGTACATATTACATAACAGTACAGGTACATATAACATAACAGTACAGGTACATATAACATAACAGTAACAGTACATATAACATAACAGTAACAGTACATATAACATAACAGTACAGGTACATATAACATAACAGTACAGTTACATATAACATAACAGTACAGGTACATATTACATAACAGTACAGTAACATATAACATAACGGTACAGGTACATATTACATAACAGTACAGGTACATATAACATAACAGTACAGGTACATATTACATAACAGTACAGTTACATATAACATAACGGTACAGTTACATATAACATAACAGTACAGGTACATATAACATAACAGTACAGTTACATATTACATAACGGTACAGTTACATATAGCATAACAGTACAGGTACATATAACATAACAGTACAGGTACATATTACATAACAGTACAGTTACATACAACATAACAGTACAGGTACATATTACATAACAGTACAGGTACATATTACATAACAGTACAGGTACATATTACATAACAGTACAGTTACATACAACATAACAGTACAGGTACATATTACATAACAGTACAGGTACATATTACATCACAGTACAGGTACATATTACATCACAGTACAGGTACATATTACATAACAGTACAGTTACATACAACATAACAGTACAGGTACATATAACATAACAGTACAGGTACATATTACATAACGGTACAGTTACATATAACATAACATAAGAGTACAGGTACATATTACATAACAGTACAGGTACATATAACATAACAGTACAGGTACATATTACATAACAGTACAGGTACATATTACATAAGAGTACAGTTACATATTACATAACAGTACAGTTACATATTACATAACAGTACAGGTACATATTACATAACAGTACAGGTACATATAACATAACAGTACAGGTACATATTACATAACGGTACAGTTACATATAACATAACATAACAGTACAGGTACATATTACATAACAGTACAGTTACATATAACATAACGCTACAGGTACATATTACATAACAGTACAGTTACATATAACATAACAGTACAGGTACATATAACATAACGGTACAGGTACATATTACATAACAGTACAGGTACATATAACATAACAGTACAGGTACATATTACATAACAGTACAGGTACATATAACATAACAGTACAGGTACATATAACATAACAGTAACAGTACATATAACATAACAGTACAGGTACATATAACATAACAGTACAGGTACATATAACATAACAGTACAGGTACATATTACATAACAGTACAGTTACATATAACATAACGGTACAGGTACATATTACATAACAGTACAGGTACATATTACATAACAGTACAGTTACATATAACATAACAGTACAGGTACATATTACATAACAGTACAGGTACATATAACATAACAGTACAGGTACATACAACATAACAGTACAGTTACATACAACATAACAGTACAGTTATATACAACATAACAGTACAGGTACATATTACATAACAGTACAGTTACATACAACATAACAGTACAGGTACATATTACATAACAGTACAGGTACATATTACATAACAGTACAGGTACATATTACATAACAGTACAGTTACATACAACATAACAGTACAGGTACATATTACATAACAGTACAGGTACATATAACATAACAGTACAGGTACATATAACATAACAGTACAGGTACATATAAGATAACAGTACAGGTACATATAAGATAACAGTACAGGTACATATTACATAACAGTACAGTTACATATAACATAACGGTACAGGTACATATTACATAACAGTACAGGTACATATTACATAACAGTACAGTTACATATAACATAACGGTACAGGTACATATTACATAACAGTACAGGTACATATAACATAACAGTACAGTTACATATTACATAACAGTACAGGTACATATAACATAACAGTACAGTTACATACAACATAACAGTACAGTTACATATAACATAACAGTACAGTTACATACAACATAACAGTACAGTTACATATAACATAACATAACATAACAGTAAAGGTACATATAACATAACAGTACAGGTACATATAACATAACAGTACAGGTACATATAACATAACTGTAACGGTACATATAACATAACAGTACAGGTACATATAACATAACAGTACAGGTACATATAACATAACCGTACAGGTACATATAACATAACAGTAACGGTACATATAACATAACAGTACAGGTACATATAACATAACAGTACAGGTACATATTACATAACAGTACAGGTACATATTACATAACGGTACAGTTACATATTACATAACAGTACAGGTACATATTACATAACGGTACAGGTACATATTACATAACAGTACAGGTACATATTACATAACGGTACAGTTACATATTACATAACGGTACAGTTACATATAACATAACAGTACAGGTACATATAACATAACAGTACAGGTACATATTATATAACGGTACAGTTACATATAACATAACAGTACAGGTACATGTTACGTGATTCTTTTTTCAGGATATGATGTTATCATATATCACTTTTCAGGAAGGAAATGACTGACACATTACACAGGTTTTCACAATCTTATAATAACAATGATGGTTTATTTTGCAACATAATCATGGAAACAAAATACCACAAACCACTATTCATACTTATAACAGTCTATGCAGTACATATTACATAACAGTACAGGTACATATTACATAACAGTACAGTTACATATTACATAACAGTACAGGTACATATTACATAACAGTACAGTTACATATAACATAACAGTACAAGTACATATTACATAACAGTACAGGTACATATTACATAACGGTACAGGTACATATTACATAACAGTACAGGTACATATTACATAACGGTACAGGTACATATTACATAACAGTACAGGTACATATTACATAACAGTACAGGTACATATTACATAACGGTACAGTTACATATTACATAACAGTACAGGTACATATTACATAACAGTACAGGTACATATTACATAACAGTACAGGTACATATTACATAACAGTACAGGTACATATTACATAACGGTACAGTTACATATTACATAACAGTACAGGTACATATTACATAACGGTACAGGTACATATTACATAACAGTACAGGTACATATTACATAACTGTACTGTTACATATTACATAACGGTACAGTTACATATAACATAACAGTACAGGTACATATAACATAACAGTACAGGTACATATTATATAACGGTACAGTTACATATAACATAACAGTACAGGTACATATAACATAACAGTACAGGTACATATTACATAACAGTACAGGTACATATTACATAACGGTACAGGTACATGTTACGTGATTCTTTTTTCAGGATATGATGTTATCATATATCACTTTTCAGGAAGGAAATGACTGACACATTACACAGGTTTTCACAATCTTATAATAACAATGATGGTTTATTTTGCAACATAATCATGGAAACAAAATACCACAAACCACTATTCATACTTATAACAGTCTATACAGTTGCAATACTCATATAATCATCTATGCAGCTTTTAGTTACATCCAGTTGCCTGCGCAACGACTGATAACAATCTTATGTTGTATTACCACTAAAACAAGTCTAGCTAGTTTTAAACAAACAAATTAATACATCACCGTGATCTCTGGTTACATCATCCTATCCTGCCGCTTCTGGGGCGCAATGGGAGGGGACATCCGGGCAATCTTTGGACCAGGAGACAAACAGGTGATCAGCGGGAAACAACACTGAAGATGCGTCCATCCACAGGTCCCAAAAATACACTCAAATACACACACCAAAAATACACAGACGCTCAGACACTCAGACTCTCAGACTCAGACTCCAGATTGCCTAGATGTACCCCTCTTTATACTGTTCACTTGTGTAACAGTTTTGGCGCAACTCCACAGATCCTGAGACCGCTCCCTCTGAGGTTGGCTATGGCCCAAGACATCTGGCCAGTCTGTCTTAGCCTCAACCAAGCTTATCAGGGCATGCCCAGGTACTATCTCTGACGTATTACTAAACTGCGATGCCGTCATCTTTAGTTTCAAACAAACATGTTTTTCTGCTTAACATTATATATCTGATTATGTGGTCTTATGCAGTTACTTCTGTCAAATACATCAATAATAGTTTTAACAATCTTTCCATAGATATAATTAATAGCTAAACATCATAATGGCTTTATTACTTAGCCTATTGCAATTGATATTACTTAGCCTATTGCAATTAATAATAATTCATCGTTTACCAATATTACTAGGCATTAGCCCCTATACCAATGTGTTATCAAGATGTTCCTGAATGTCAGTAAGTGACCCCTGCCAAGGTTGCACCCTTGTTCTGTCTGGGTTTTGACTTCTTATCATCAGCCTCCATCGGTTGTTTACCACTTGTAGCATGACTTAGCGAAATTCACTGTCATCTACTTGAAGTTAATTAATGTCTTTTACTCTGTTAAAGGCACACTCTCTTAAAGGCAAAGTCACACAAGTTAGTGCAAGTGTCTTATGCTTTCACTCTCTTAAAGGCAAAGTCACACAAGTTTAAGCAAGTGTTATATGAGCAATTACTGCAACCATTTTCCTTACAGTACATATTACATAACAGTACAGGTACATATTACATAACGGTACAGTTACATATTACATAACGGTACAGTTACATATAACATAACGGTACAGTTACATATAACATAACGGTACAGGTACATATAACATAACGGTACAGTTACATATTACATAACGGTACAGTTACATATAACATAACAGTACAGGTACATATAAGATAACAGTACAGGTACATATTACATAACAGTACAGTTACATACAACATGACAGTACAGGTACATATAACATAACAGTACAGGTACATATTACATAACAGTACAGGTACATATTACATAACAGTACAGGTACATATTACATAACAGTACAGTTACATATTACATAACAGTACAGGTACATATAACATAACAGTACAGGTACATATTACATAACAGTACAGTTACATACAACATGACAGTACAGGTACATATAACATAACAGTACAGGTGCATATTACATAACAGTACAGGTACATATTACATAACAGTACAGGTACATATTACATAACAGTACAGGTACATATTACATAACAGTACAGGTACATATAACATAACAGTACAGGTACATATAATATAACGGTACAGGTACATATTACATAACGGTACAGTTACATATTACATAAAGGTACAGTTACATATTACATAACAGTACAGGTAAATATTACATAACGGTACAGGTACATATTACATAACAGTACAGGTACATATTACATAACAGTACAGGTACATATTACATAACAGTACAGGTACATATTACATAACAGTACAGGTACATATAACATAACAGTACAGGTACATATAATATAACGGTACAGGTACATATTACATAACGGTACAGTTACATATTACATAAAGGTACAGTTACATATTACATAACAGTACAGGTAAATATTACATAACGGTACAGGTACATATTACATAACGGTACAGGTACATATTACATAACAGTACAGGTACATATAACATAACAGTACACGTACATATTACATATTACATAACGGTACAGTTACATATTACATAACAGTACAGGTACATATAACATAACAGTACAGGTACATATTACATAACAGTACAGGTACATATAACATAACAGTACAGGTACATATAACATAACAGTACAGGTACATATAACATAACAGTACAGGTACATATTACATAACAGTACAGGTACATACAACATAACAGTGCAGGTACATATTACATAACAGTACAGGTACATATTACATCACAGTACAGGTACATATTACATAACAGTACAGTTACATACAACATAACAGTACAGGTACATATTACATAACGGTACAGTTACATATAACATAACATAACAGTACAGGTACATATTACATAACAGTACAGGTACATATAACATAACAGTACAGGTACATACAACATAACAGTACAGTTACATACAACATAACAGTACAGGTACATATTACATAACAGTACAGTTACATATAACATAACGCTACAGGTACATATTACATAACAGTACAGTTACATATAACATAACAGTACAGGTACATATAACATAACGGTACAGGTACATATTACATAACAGTACAGGTACATATAACATAACAGTACAGGTACATATTACATAACAGTACAGGTACATATAACATAACAGTACAGGTACATATAACATAACAGTAACAGTACATATAACATAACAGTACAGGTACATATAACATAACAGTACAGTTACATATAACATAACAGTACAGGTACATATTACATAACAGTACAGTAACATATAACATAACGGTACAGGTACATATTACATAACAGTACAGGTACATATAACATAACAGTACAGGTACATATTACATAACAGTACAGTTACATATAACATAACGGTACAGTTACATATAACATAACAGTACAGGTACATATAACATAACAGTACAGTTACATATTACATAACGGTACAGTTACATATAGCATAACAGTACAGGTACATATAACATAACAGTACAGGTACATATTACATAACAGTACAGTTACATACAACATAACAGTACAGGTACATATTACATAACAGTACAGGTACATATTACATAACAGTACAGGTACATATTACATAACAGTACAGTTACATACAACATAACAGTACAGGTACATATTACATAACAGTACAGGTACATATTACATCACAGTACAGGTACATATTACATCACAGTACAGGTACATATTACATAACAGTACAGTTACATACAACATAACAGTACAGGTACATATAACATAACAGTACAGGTACATATTACATAACGGTACAGTTACATATAACATAACATAAGAGTACAGGTACATATTACATAACAGTACAGGTACATATAACATAACAGTACAGGTACATATTACATAACAGTACAGGTACATATTACATAAGAGTACAGTTACATATTACATAACAGTACAGTTACATATTACATAACAGTACAGGTACATATTACATAACAGTACAGGTACATATAACATAACAGTACAGGTACATATTACATAACGGTACAGTTACATATAACATAACATAACAGTACAGGTACATATTACATAACAGTACAGTTACATATAACATAACGCTACAGGTACATATTACATAACAGTACAGTTACATATAACATAACAGTACAGGTACATATAACATAACGGTACAGGTACATATTACATAACAGTACAGGTACATATAACATAACAGTACAGGTACATATAACATAACAGTAACAGTACATATAACATAACAGTACAGGTACATATAACATAACAGTACAGGTACATATAACATAACAGTACAGGTACATATTACATAACAGTACAGTTACATATAACATAACGGTACAGGTACATATTACATAACAGTACAGGTACATATTACATAACAGTACAGTTACATATAACATAACAGTACAGGTACATATTACATAACAGTACAGGTACATATAACATAACAGTACAGGTACATACAACATAACAGTACAGTTACATACAACATAACAGTACAGTTATATACAACATAACAGTACAGGTACATATTACATAACAGTACAGTTACATACAACATAACAGTACAGGTACATATTACATAACAGTACAGGTACATATTACATAACAGTACAGGTACATATTACATAACAGTACAGTTACATACAACATAACAGTACAGGTACATATTACATAACAGTACAGGTACATATAACATAACAGTACAGGTACATATAACATAACAGTACAGGTACATATAAGATAACAGTACAGGTACATATAAGATAACAGTACAGGTACATATTACATAACAGTACAGTTACATATAACATAACGGTACAGGTACATATTACATAACAGTACAGGTACATATTACATAACAGTACAGTTACATATAACATAACGGTACAGGTACATATTACATAACAGTACAGGTACATATAACATAACAGTACAGTTACATATTACATAACAGTACAGGTACATATAACATAACAGTACAGTTACATACAACATAACAGTACAGTTACATATAACATAACAGTACAGTTACATACAACATAACAGTACAGTTACATATAACATAACATAACATAACAGTAAAGGTACATATAACATAACAGTACAGGTACATATAACATAACAGTACAGGTACATATAACATAACAGTACAGGTACATATAACATAACAGTAACGGTACATATAACATAACAGTACAGGTACATATAACATAACAGTACAGGTACATATAACATAACAGTACAGGTACATATTACATAACAGTACAGTTACATATAACATAACGGTACAGGTACATATTACATAACAGTACAGGTACATATAACATAACAGTACAGGTACATATAACATAACAGTACAGGTACATATAACATAACAGTACAGGTACATATAACATAACAGTACAGGTACATATAACATAACGGTACAGGTACATATTACATAACAGTACAGGTACATATTACATAACGGTACAGTTACATATAACATAACGGTACAGGTACATATAACATAACGGTACAGGTACATATTACATAACAGTACAGGTACATATAACATAACAGTACAGTTACATATTACATAACAGTACAGGTACATATTACAAAACAGTATAGTTACATATTACATAACAGTACAGGTACATACAACATAACAGTACAGTTACATACAACATAACAGTACAGGTACATATAACATAACAGTACAGGTACATATAACATAACAGTACAGTTACATACAACATAACAGTACAGTTACATATTACATAACCGTACAGGTACATATTACATAACAGTACAGGTACATATTACATAACAGTACAGGTACATATTACATAACAGTACAGGTACATATAACATAACAGTACAGGTACATATTACATAACAGTACAGGTACATATTACATAACAGTACAGGTACATATTACATAACAGTACAGGTACATACTACATAACAGTACAGTTACATACAACATAACGGTATAGTTACATATAACATAACGGTACAGGTACATATTACATAACAGTACAGGTACATATTACATAACGGTACAGTTACATATAACATAACGGTACAGGTACATATTACATAACGGTACAGGTACATATAACATAACAGTACAGTTACATATTACATAACAGTACAGGTACATATAACATAACTGTAACGGTACATATAACATAACAGTACAGGTACATATAACATAACAGTACAGGTACATATTACATAACAGTACAGTTACATATAACATAACGGTACAGGTACATATTACATAACAGTACAGGTACATATTACATAGCAGTACAGGTACATATTACGTAACAGTACAGTTACATATAACGTAACAGTACAGGTACATATTACATAACAGTATAGTTACATATAACATAATAGTACAGGTACATATAACATAACAGTACAGGTACATATAAAATAACAGTACAGGTACATATAAGATAACAGTACAGGTACATATTACATAACAGTACAGGTACATATAACATAACAGTACAGGTACATATTACATAACAGTACAGTTACATATAACATAACAGTACAGGTACATATTACATAACAGTACAGTTACATATAACATAACGGTACAGGTACATATTACATAACAGTACAGGTACATATTACATAACGGTACAGTTACATATAACATAACGGTACAGGTACATATTAAATAACAGTACAGGTACATATAATATAACAGTACAGGTACATATAACATAACAGTACAGGTACATATAACATAACTGTAACGGTACATATAACATAACAGTACAGGTACATATAACATAACAGTACAGGTACATATAACATAACAGTACAGGTACATATAACATAACAGTACAGGTACATATTACATAACAGTACAGTTACATATAACATAACAGTACAGGTACATATTACATAACAGTACAGTTACATATAACATAACAGTACAGATACATATTACATAACAGTACAGGTACATATTACATAACTGTACAGTTACATATAACATAACGGTACAGGTACATATTACATAAAGTACAGGTACATATTACATAACAGTACAGGTACATATAACATAACAGTACAGGTACATATTACATTACAGTACAGTTACATATAACATAACAGTACAGTTACATATTACATAACAGTACAGGTACATATAACATAACAGTACAGGTACATACAACATAACAGTACAGGTACATACAACATAACAGTACAGTTACATACAACATAACAGTACAGTTACATACAACATAACAGTACAGTTATATACAACATAACAGTACAGGTACATATTACATAACAGTACAGTTACATACAACATAACAGTACAGGTACATATTACATAACGGTACATTTACATATAACATAACAGTACAGGTACATATTACATAACAGTACAGTTACATACAACATAACAGTACAGTTACATATAACATAACGGTAAAGGTACATATAACATAACGGTACAGGTACATATTACATAACAGTACAGGTACATATAACATAACAGTACAGGTACATATAACATAACAGTAACAGTACATATAACATAACAGTACAGGTACATATAACATAACAGTACAGGTACATATAACATAACAGTACAGGTACATATTACATAACAGTACAGTTACATATAACATAACGGTACAGGTACATATTACATAACAGTACAGGTACATATTACATAACAGTACAGTTACATATAACATAACAGTACAGGTACATATTACATAACAGTACAGGTACATATAACATAACAGTACAGGTACATACAACATAACAGTACAGTTACATACAACATAACAGTACAGTTATATACAACATAACAGTACAGGTACATATTACATAACAGTACAGTTACATACAACATAACAGTACAGGTACATATTACATAACAGTACAGGTACATATTACATAACAGTACAGGTACATATTACATAACAGTACAGTTACATACAACATAACAGTACAGGTACATATTACATAACAGTACAGGTACATATAACATAACAGTACAGGTACATATAACATAACAGTACAGGTACATATAAGATAACAGTACAGGTACATATAAGATAACAGTACAGGTACATATTACATAACAGTACAGTTACATATAAACATAACGGTACAGGTACATATTACATAACAGTACAGGTACATATTACATAACAGTACAGTTACATATAACATAACGGTACAGGTACATATTACATAACAGTACAGGTACATATAACATAACAGTACAGTTACATATTACATAACAGTACAGGTACATATAACATAACAGTACAGTTACATACAACATAACAGTACAGTTACATATAACATAACAGTACAGTTACATACAACATAACAGTACAGTTACATATAACATAACATAACATAACAGTAAAGGTACATATAAACATAACAGTACAGGTACATATAACATAACAGTACAGGTACATATAACATAACAGTACAGGTACATATAACATAACAGTAACGGTACATATAACATAACAGTACAGGTACATATAACATAACAGTACAGGTACATATAACATAACAGTACAGGTACATATTACATAACAGTACAGTTACATATAACATAACGGTACAGGTACATATTACATAACAGTACAGGTACATATAACATAACAGTACAGGTACATATAACATAACAGTACAGGTACATATAACATAACAGTACAGGTACATATAACATAACAGTACAGGTACATATAACATAACGGTACAGGTACATATTACATAACAGTACAGGTACATATTACATAACGGTACAGTTACATATAACATAACGGTACAGGTACATATAACATAACGGTACAGGTACATATTACATAACAGTACAGGTACATATAACATAACAGTACAGTTACATATTACATAACAGTACAGGTACATATTACAAAACAGTACAGTTACATATTACATAACAGTACAGGTACATACAACATAACAGTACAGTTACATACAACATAACAGTACAGGTACATATAACATAACAGTACAGGTACATATAACATAACAGTACAGTTACATACAACATAACAGTACAGTTACATATTACATAACCGTACAGGTACATATTACATAACAGTACAGGTACATATTACATAACAGTACAGGTACATATTACATAACAGTACAGGTACATATAACATAACAGTACAGGTACATATTACATAACAGTACAGGTACATATTACATAACAGTACAGGTACATATTACATAACAGTACAGGTACATACTACATAACAGTACAGTTACATACAACATAACGGTATAGTTACATATAACATAACGGTACAGGTACATATTACATAACAGTACAGGTACATATTACATAACGGTACAGTTACATATAACATAACGGTACAGGTACATATTACATAACGGTACAGGTACATATAACATAACAGTACAGTTACATATTACATAACAGTACAGGTACATATAACATAACTGTAACGGTACATATAACATAACAGTACAGGTACATATAACATAACAGTACAGGTACATATTACATAACAGTACAGTTACATATAACATAACGGTACAGGTACATATTACATAACAGTACAGGTACATATTACATAGCAGTACAGGTACATATTACGTAACAGTACAGTTACATATAACGTAACAGTACAGGTACATATTACATAACAGTATAGTTACATATAACATAATAGTACAGGTACATATAACATAACAGTACAGGTACATATAAAATAACAGTACAGGTACATATAAGATAACAGTACAGGTACATATTACATAACAGTACAGGTACATATAACATAACAGTACAGGTACATATTACATAACAGTACAGTTACATATAACATAACAGTACAGGTACATATTACATAACAGTACAGTTACATATAACATAACGGTACAGGTACATATTACATAACAGTACAGGTACATATTACATAACGGTACAGTTACATATAACATAACGGTACAGGTACATATTAAATAACAGTACAGGTACATATAATATAACAGTACAGGTACATATAACATAACAGTACAGGTACATATAACATAACTGTAACGGTACATATAACATAACTGTAACGGTACATATAACATAACAGTACAGGTACATATAACATAACAGTACAGGTACATATAACATAACAGTACAGGTACATATTACATAACAGTACAGTTACATATAACATAACAGTACAGGTACATATTACATAACAGTACAGTTACATATAACATAACAGTACAGATACATATTACATAACAGTACAGGTACATATTACATAACTGTACAGTTACATATAACATAACGGTACAGGTACATATTACATAAAGTACAGGTACATATTACATAACAGTACAGGTACATATAACATAACAGTACAGGTACATATTACATTACAGTACAGTTACATATAACATAACAGTACAGTTACATATTACATAACAGTACAGGTACATATAACATAACAGTACAGGTACATACAACATAACAGTACAGGTACATACAACATAACAGTACAGTTACATACAACATAACAGTACAGTTACATACAACATAACAGTACAGTTATATACAACATAACAGTACAGGTACATATTACATAACAGTACAGTTACATACAACATAACAGTACAGGTACATATTACATAACGGTACATTTACATATAACATAACAGTACAGGTACATATTACATAACAGTACAGTTACATACAACATAACAGTACAGTTACATATAACATAACGGTAAAGGTACATATTACATAACAGTACAGGTACATATTACATAACAGTACAGGTACATATTACATAACAGTACAGTTACATATAACATAACAGTACAGGTACATATTACATAACAGTACAGTTACATATAACATAACAGTACAGGTACATATAACATAACAGTACAGGTACATATAAGATAACAGTACAGTTACATATAACATAACGGTACAGGTACATATTACATAACAGTACAGGTACATATAACATAACAGTACAGTTACATATTACATAACAGTACAGTTACATATTACATAACAGTACAGGTACATATAACATAACGGTACAGTTACATATAACATAACAGTACAGGTACATATAACATAACAGTACAGTTACATATAACATAACGGTACAGGTACATATTACATAACAGTACAGGTACATATAACATAACAGTACAGGTACATATTACATAACAGTACAGTTACATATAACATAACAGTACAGATACATATTACATAACAGTACAGGTACATATTACATAACGGTACAGTTACATATAACATAACGGTACAGGTACATATTACATAACGGTACAGGTACATATAACATAACAGTACAGTTACATATTACATAACAGTACAGGTACATATAACATAACTGTAACGGTACATATAACATAACAGTACAGGTACATATAACATAACAGTACAGGTACATATTACATAACAGTACAGGTACATATTACATAGCAGTACAGGTACATATTACGTAACAGTACAGTTACATATAACGTAACAGTACAGGTACATATTACATAACAGTATAGTTACATATAACATAACAGTACAGGTACATATAACATAACAGTACAGGTACATATAACATAACAGTACAGGTACATATAACATAACAGTACAGGTACATATTACATAACAGTACAGTTTCATATAACATAACAGTACAGGTACATATTACATAACAGTACAGTTACATATAACATAACAGTACAGGTACATATTACATAACAGTACAGTTACATATAACATAACGGTACAGGTACATATTACATGACAGTACAGGTACATATAACATAACAGTACAGGTACATATAACATAACAGTACAGGTACATATAACATAACTGTAACGGTACATATAACATAACTGTAACGGTACATATAACATAACTGTAACGGTACATATAACATAACAGTACAGGTACATATAACATAACAGTACAGGTACATATTACATAACAGTACAGTTACATATAACATAACAGTACAGGTACATATTACATAACAGTACAGTTACATATAACATAACAGTACAGATACATATTACATAACAGTACAGGTACATATTACATAACGGTACAGTTACATATAACATAACGGTACAGGTACATATTACATAAAGTACAGGTACATATTACATAACAGTACAGGTACATATTACATAACAGTACAGTTACATATAACATAACAGTACAGTTACATATTACATAACAGTACAGGTACATATAACATAACAGTACAGGTACATATAACATAACTGTAACGGTACATATAACATAACAGTACAGGTACATATAACATAACAGTACAGGTACATATAACATAACGGTACAGGTACATATTACATAACAGTACAGGTACATATTACATAACAGTACAGGTACATATTACATAACAGTACAGGTACATATTACATAACAGTACAGTTACATATAACATAACAGTACAGATACATATTACATAACAGTACAGGTACATATTACATAACAGTACAGTTACATATAACATAACGGTACAGGTACATATTACATTACAGTACAGGTAAATATTACATAACAGTACAGGTACATATACATAACAGTACAGTTACATATAACATAACAGTACAGGTACATATAACATAACAGTACAGGTACATATAACGATAACAGTACAGTTACATATAACATAACGGTACAGGTACATATTACATAACAGTACAGTTACATATAACATAACGGTACAGGTACATATTTACATAACGGTACAGGTACATATTACATAACAGTACAGGTACATATAACATAACGGTAAAGGTACATATTACATAACAGTACAGGTACATATTACATAACAGTACAGGTACATATTACATAAACAGTACAGTTACATATAACCATAACAGTACAGGTACATATTACATAAACAGTACAGTACATATAACATAACAGTACAGGTACATATAACATAACAGTACAGGTACATATAAGATAACAGTACAGTTACATATAACATAACGGTACAGGTACATATTACATAACAGTACAGGTACATATAACATAACAGTACAGTTACATATTACATAACAGTACAGTTACATATTACATAACAGTACAGGTACATATTACATAACAGTACAGGTACATATTACATAACGGTACAGTTACATATAACATAACGGTACAGTTACATATAACATAACAGTACAGTTACATATAACTTAACAGTACAGTTACATATTACATAACGGTACAGTTACATATAACATAACGGTACAGGTACATATTACATAACAGTACAGGTACATATTACATAACAGTACAGGTACATATTACATAACAGTACAGGTACATATTACATAACAGTACAGTTACATATAACATAACAGTACAGATACATATTACATAACAGTACAGGTACATATTACATAACAGTACAGTTACATATAACATAACGGTAAAGGTACATATTACATAACAGTACAGGTAAATATTACATAACAGTACAGGTACATATTACATAACAGTACAGTTACATATAACATAACAGTACAGGTACATATAACATAACAGTACAGGTACATATAAGATAACAGTACAGTTACATATAACATAACGGTACAGGTACATATTACATAACAGTACAGTTACATATAACATAACGGTACAGGTACATATTACATAACAGTACAGGTACATATTACATAACAGTACAGTTACATATAACATAACGGTACAGGTACATATTACATAACAGTACAGGTACATATTACATAACAGTACAGTTACATATAACATAACAGTACAGGTACATATTACATAACAGTACAGTTACATATAACATAACAGTACAGGTACATATAACATAACAGTACAGGTACATATAAGATAACAGTACAGTTACATATAACATAACGGTACAGGTACATATTACATAACAGTACAGGTACATATAACATAACAGTACAGTTACATATTACATAACAGTACAGTTACATATTACATAACAGTACAGGTACATATTACATAACAGTACAGGTACATATTACATAACGGTACAGTTACATATAACATAACGGTACAGTTACATATAACATAACAGTACAGTTACATATAACTTAACAGTACAGTTACATATTACATAACGGTACAGTTACATATAACATAACAGTACAGTTACATATTACATAACAGTACAGGTACATATAACATAACTGTAACGGTACATACAACATAACAGTACAGTTACATATTACATAACGGTACATTTACATATAACATAACAGTACAGGTACATATTACATAACAGTACAGTTACATATTACATAACAGTACAGTTACATATTACATAACGGTACAGTTACATATAACATAACAGTACAGTTACATATTACATAACAGTACAGTTACATATTACATAACAGTACAGGTACATATTACATAACAGTACAGGTACATATTACATAACAGTACAGGTACATATTACATAACAGTACAGTTACATATTACATAACAGTACAGGTACAAATTACATAACAGTACAGTTACATATTACATAACAGTACAGGTACATATTACATAACAGTACAGGTACATATAACATAACAGTACAGGTACATATAACATAACAGTACAGGTACATATTACATAACAGTACAGTTACATATAACATAACGGTAAAGGTACATATTACATAACAGTACAGGTTCATATTACATAACAGTACAGGTACATATTACATAACAGTACAGTTACATATAACATAACAGTACAGGTACATATAACATAACAGTACAGGTACATATAACGTAACAGTACAGGTACATATAAGATAACAGTACAGTTACATATAACATAACGGTACAGGTACATATTACATAACAGTACAGTTACATATAACATAACGGTACAGGTACATATTACATAACAGTACAGGTACATATTACATAACAGTACAGTTACATATAACATAACGGTAAAGGTACATATTACATAACAGTACAGGTACATATTACATAACAGTACAGGTACATATAACATAACAGTACAGTTACATATTACATAACAGTACAGTTACATATAACATAACGGTACAGTTACATATAACATAACGGTACAGTTACATATAACATAACAGTACAGGTACATATAACATAACAGTACAGGTACATATTACATAACGGTACAGTTACATATAACATAACGGTACAGGTACATATTACATAACAGTACAGTTACATATAACATAACAGTACAGGTACATATTACATAACAGTACAGTTACATATAACATAACAGTACAGGTACATATAACATAACAGTACAGGTACATATAAGATAACAGTACAGTTACATATAACATAACGGTACAGGTACATATTACATAACAGTACAGGTACATATAACATAACAGTACAGTTACATATTACATAACAGTACAGTTACATATTACATAACAGTACAGGTACATATAACATAACAGTACAGGTACATATTACATAACGGTACAGTTACATATAACATAACGGTACAGTTACATATAACATAACGGTACAGTTACATATAACATAACAGTACAGTTACATATTACATAACGGTACAGTTACATATAACATAACAGTACAGTTACATATTACATAACAGTACAGGTACATATTACATAACAGTACAGGTACATATTACATAACAGTACAGTTACATATAACATAACAGTACAGTTACATATTACATAACAGTACAGGTACATATTACATAACAGTACAGTTACATACAACATAACAGTACAGATACATATTACATAACAGTACAGGTACATATAACATAACAGTACAGGTACATACAACATAACAGTACAGTTACATACAACATAACAGTACAGTTACATACAACATAACAGTACAGTTATATACAACATAACAGTACAGGTACATATTACATAACAGTACAGTTACATACAACATAACAGTACAGGTACGTATTACATAACGGTACATTTACATATAACATAACAGTACAGGTACATATTACATAACAGTACAGTTACATATTACATAACAGTACAGTTACATATTACATAACGGTACAGTTACATATAACATAACAGTACAGTTACATATTACATAACGGTACAGGTACATATTACATAACAGTACAGGTACATATTACATAACGGTACAGTTACATATAACATAACGGTACAGGTACATATTAAATAACAGTACAGGTACATATAATATAACAGTACAGGTACATATAACATAACAGTACAGGTACATATAACATAACTGTAACGGTACATATAACATAACTGTAACGGTACATATAACATAACAGTACAGGTACATATAACATAACAGTACAGGTACATATAACATAACAGTACAGGTACATATTACATAACAGTACAGTTACATATAACATAACAGTACAGGTACATATTACATAACAGTACAGTTACATATAACATAACAGTACAGATACATATTACATAACAGTACAGGTACATATTACATAACGGTACAGTTACATATAACATAACAGTACAGGTACATATTACATAACAGTACAGTTACATATAACATAACAGTACAGATACATATAACATAACAGTACAGGTACATATAACATAACTGTAACGGTACATATAACATAACAGTACAGGTACATACAACATAACAGTACAGGTACATACAACATAACAGTACAGTTACATACAACATAACAGTACAGGTACATATTACATAACAGTACAGTTACATACAACATAACAGTACAGGTACATATTACATAACGGTACATTTACATATAACATAACAGTACAGGTACATATTACATAACAGTACAGTTACATACAACATAACAGTACAGTTACATATAACATAACGTTAAAGGTACATATTACATAACAGTACAGGTACATATTACATAACAGTACAGGTACATATTACATAACAGTACAGTTACATATAACATAGCAGTACAGGTACATATTACATAACAGTACAGTTACATATAACATAACAGTACAGGTACATATAACATAACAGTACAGGTACATATAAGATAACAGTACAGTTACATATTACATAACAGTACAGGTACATATAACATAACGGTACAGTTACATATAACATAACAGTACAGGTACATATAACATAACAGTACAGTTACATATTACATAACGGTACAGTTACATATAACATAACGGTACAGGTACATATTACATAACAGTACAGGTACATATAACATAACAGTACAGGTACATATTACATAACAGTACAGTTACATATAACATAACAGTACAGATACATATTACATAACAGTACAGGTACATATTACATAACGGTACAGTTACATATAACATAACGGTACAGGTACATATTACATAACGGTACAGGTACATATAACATAACAGTACAGTTACATATTACATAACAGTACAGGTACATATAACATAACTGTAACGGTACATATAACATAACAGTACAGGTACATATAACATAACAGTACAGGTACATATTACATAACAGTACAGTTACATATAACATAACGGTACAGGTACATATTACATAACAGTACAGGTACATATTACATAGCAGTACAGGTACATATTACGTAACAGTACAGTTACATATAACGTAACAGTACAGGTACATATTACATAACAGTACAGTTACATATAACATAACAGTACAGGTACATATAACATAACAGTACAGGTACATATAACATAACAGTACAGGTACATATAAGATAACAGTACAGGTACATATTACATAACAGTACAGTTACATATAACATAACAGTACAGGTACATATTACATAACAGTACAGTTACATATAACATAACGGTACAGGTACATATTACATAACAGTACAGGTACATATTACATAAACGGCTACAGTTACATATAACATAACGGTACAGGTACATATTACATAACAGTACAGGTACATATAACATAACAGTACAGGTACATATAAGATAACAGTACAGGTACATATTACATAACAGTACAGTTACATATAACATAACAGTACAGGTACATATTACATAACAGTACAGTTACATATAACATAACGGTACAGGTACATATAACATAACAGTACAGGTACATATAACATAACAGTACAGGTACATATAACATAACTGTAACGGTACATATAACATAACTGTAACGGTACATATAACATAACAGTACAGGTACATAAAACATAACAGTACAGGTACATATAACATAACAGTACAGGTACATATTACATAACAGTACAGTTACATATAACATAACAGTACAGGTACATATTACATAACAGTACAGTTACATCTAACATAACAGTACAGATACATATTACATAACAGTACAGGTACATATTACATAACGGTACAGTTACATATAACATAACGGTACAGGTACATATTACATAAAGTACAGGTATATATTACATAACAGTACAGGTACATATTACATAACAGTACAGTTACATATAACATAACAGTACAGTTACATATTACATAACAGTACAGGTACATATAACATAACAGTACAGGTACATATAACATAACTGTAACGGTACATATAACATAACAGTACAGGTACATATAACATAACAGTACAGGTACATATAACATAACAGTACAGGTACATATTACATAACAGTACAGTTACATATAACATAACGGTAAAGGTACATATTACATAACAGTACAGGTAAATATTACATAACAGTACAGGTACATATTACATAACAGTACAGTTACATATAACATAACAGTACAGGTACATATAACATAACAGTACAGGTACATATAACATAACAGTACAGGTACATATAAGATAACAGTACAGTTACATATAACATAACGGTACAGGTACATATTACATAACAGTACAGTTACATATAACATAACGGTACAGGTACATATTACATAACAGTACAGGTACATATTACATAACAGTACAGTTACATATAACATAACGGTAAAGGTACATATTACATAACAGTACAGGTACATATTACATAACAGTACAGGTACATATTACATAACAGTACAGTTACATATAACATAACAGTACAGGTACATATTACATAACAGTACAGTTACATATAACATAACAGTACAGGTACATATAACATAACAGTACAGGTACATATAAGATAACAGTACAGTTACATATAACATAACGGTACAGGTACATATTACATAACAGTACAGGTACATATAACATAACAGTACAGTTACATATTACATAACAGTACAGTTACATATTACATAACAGTACAGGTACATATAACATAACAGTACAGGTACATATTACATAACGGTACAGTTACATATAACATAACGGTACAGTTACATATAACATAACGGTACAGTTACATATAACTTAACAGTACAGTTACATATTACATAACGGTACAGTTACATATAACATAACAGTACAGTTACATATTACATAACAGTACAAGTACATATAACATAACAGTACAGGTACATATAACATAACTGTAACGGTACATATAACATAACAGTACAGGTACATATAACATAACAGTACAGGTACATATAACATAACAGTACAGGTACATATTACATAACAGTACAGTTACTATAACATAACGGTAAAGGTACATATTACATAACAGTACAGGTTACTTATTACATAACAAGTACAGGTACATATTACATAACAGTACAGTTACATATAACATAAACAGTACAGGTTACATATAACATAACAGTACAGGTACATATAACGTAACAGTACAGGTACATATAAGATAACAGTACAGTTACATATAACATAACAGTACAGGTACATATTACATAACAGTACAGTTACATATAACATAACGGTACAGGTACATATTACATAACAGTACAGGTACATATTACATAACAGTACAGTTACATATAACATAACGGTAAAGGTACATATTACATAACAGTACAGGTACATATTACATAACAGTACAGGTACATATAACATAACAGTACAGTTACATATTACATAACAGTACAGTTACATATAACATAACGGTACAGTTACATATAACATAACGGTACAGTTACATATAACATAACAGTACAGGTACATATAACATAACAGTACAGGTACTTATTACATAACGGTACAGTTACATATAACATAACGGTACAGGTACATATTACATAACAGTACAGTTACATATAACATAACAGTACAGGTACATATTACATAACAGTACAGTTACATATAACATAAAAGTACAGGTACATATAACATAACAGTACAGGTACATATAAGATAACAGTACAGTTACATATAACATAACGGTACAGGTACATATTACATAACATTACAGGTACATATAACATAACAGTACAGTGACATATTACATAACAGTACAGTTACATATTACATAACAGTACAGGTACATATAACATAACAGTACAGGTACATATTACATAACGGTACAGTTACATATAACATAACGGTACAGTTACATATAACATAACAGTACAGTTACATATTACATAACGGTACAGTTACATATAACATAACGGTGCAGTTACATATAACATAACAGTACAGTTACATATTACATAACAGTACAGGTACATGTTACATAACAGTACAGTTACATACAACATAACAGTACAGATACATATTACATAACAGTACAGGTACATACAACATAACAGTACAGTTACATACAACATAACAGTACAGTTACATACAACATAACAGTACAGTTATATACAACATAACAGTACAGGTACATATTACATAACAGTACAGTTACATACAACATAACAGTACAGGTACATATTACATAACGGTACATTTACATATAACATAACAGTACAGGTACATATTACATAACAGTACAGTTACATACAACATAACAGTACAGTTACATATTACATAACGGTACATTTACATATAACATAACAGTACAGGTACATATTACATAACAGTACAGTTACATATTACATAACAGTACAGTTACATATTGCATAACGGTACAGTTACATATAACATAACAGTACAGTTACATATTACATAACAGTACAGGTACATATTACATAACAGTACAGGTACATATTACATAACAGTACAGGTACATATTACATAACAGTACAGTTACATATTACATAACAGTACAGGTACAAATTACATAACAGTACAGGTACATATTACATAACAGTACAGGTACATATAACATAACGGTACAGGTACATATAAAATAACAGTACAGGTACATATTACATAACAGTACAGTTACATACAACATAACAGTACAGGTACATATTACATAACAGTACAGGTACATATTACATAACAGTACAGGTACATATAACATAACAGTACAGGTACATATAACATAACAGTACAGGTACATATAACATAACAGTACAGTTACATATTATATAACAGTACAGGTACATATTACATAACGGTACAGTTACATATTACATAACGGTACAGTTACATACAATATAACAGTACAGGTACATATTACATAACAGTACAGGTACATATTACATAACAGTACAGGTACATATTACATAACAGTACAGGTACATATTACATAACAGTACAGTTACATATAACATAACAGTACAGATACATATTACATAACAGTACAGGTACATATTACATAACGGTACAGTTACATATAACATAACGGTACAGGTACATATTACATAAAGTACAGGTACATATTACATAACAGTACAGGTACATATTACATAACAGTACAGTTACATATAACATAACAGTACAGTTACATATTACATAACAGTACAGGTACATATAACATAACAGTACAGGTACATACATCATAACAGTACAGTTACATACAACATAACAGTACAGTACATATAACATAACAGTACAGGTACATATTACATAACAGTATAGTTACATATAACAAAACAGTACATATAACATAACAGTACAGGTACATATTACATAACAGTACAGGTACATATTACATAACAGTACAGTTACATACACCATAACAGTACAGGTACATATTACATAACAGTACAGTTACATACAACATAACAGTACAGATACATATAACATAACAGTACAGATACATATTACATAACGGTACAGTTACATATAACATAACAGTACAGGTACATACAGCATAAAGTACAGTTACATAGAACATAACAGTACAGTTACATACAACATAACAGTACAGTTACATACAACATAACAGTACAGTTACATAAAACATAACAGTACAGGTACATATTACATAACAGTACAGTTACATATAACATAACAGTACACGTACATACTACATAATGGTACAGTTACATATAACATAACAGTACAGGTACATATAACATAACAGTACAGGTACATATAACATAACAGTACAGGTACATATAACATAACAGTACAGGTACATATAACATAACAGTACAGTTACATATAACATAAGAGTACACGTACATATTACATAACGGTACAGTTACATATAACATAACAGTACAGGTACATATTACATAACAGTACAGGTACATATAACATAACAGTACACGTACATATTACATAACAGTACAGGTACATATTACATAACAGTACAGGTACATATTACATAACAGTACAGTTACATACAACATAACGGTATAGTTACATATAACATAACGGTACAGGTACATATTATATAACAGTACAGGTACATATTACATAACGGTACAGTTACATATAACATAACGGTACAGGTACATATTACATAACGGTACAGGTACATATAACATAACGGTACAGGTACATATAACATAACAGTACAGGTACATATAACATAACAGTACAGGTACATATAACATAACAGTACAGGTACATATAACATAACTGTAACGGTACATATAACATAACAGTACAGGTACATATAACATAACAGTACAGGTACATATAACATAACAGTACAGGTACATATTACATAACAGTACAGTTACATATAACATAACAGTACAGGTACATATTACATAACAGTACAGTTACATATAACATAACAGTACAGATACATATTACATAACAGTACAGGTACATATAACATAACAGTACAGGTACATATAACATAACAGTACAGGTACATATAACATAACAGTACAGGTACATATAACATAACTGTAACGGTACATATAACATAACAGTACAGGTACATATAACATAACAGTACAGGTACATATAACATAACAGTACAGGTACATATTACATAACAGTACTGTTACATATAACCATAACAGTACAGATACATATTACATAACAGTACAGGTACATATTACATAACGGTACAGTTACATATAACATAACGGTACAGGTACATATTACATAAAGTACAGGTACATATTACATAACAGTACAGGTACATATTACATAACAGTACAGTTACATATAACATAACAGTACAGTTACATATTACATAACAGTACAGGTACATATAACATAACAGTACAGGTACATATAACATAACTGTAACGGTACATATTACATAACAGTACAGTTACATATAACATAACGGTAAAGGTACATATTACATAACAGTACAGGTACATATTACATAACAGTACAGGTACATATAACATAACAGTACAGTTACATATTACATAACAGTACAGTTACATATAACATAACGGTACAGTTACATATAACATAACGGTACAGTTACATATAACATAACAGTACAGGTACATATAACATAACAGTACAGGTACGTATTACATAACGGTACAGTTACATATAACATAACGGTACAGGTACATATTACATAACAGTACAGTTACATATAACATAACAGTACAGGTACATATTACATAACAGTACAGTTACATATAACAGTACAGGTACATATAACATAACAGTACAGGTACATATAAGATAACAGTACAGTTACATATAACATAACGGTACAGGTACATATTACATAACAGTACAGGTACATATAACATAACAGTACAGTTACATATTACATAACAGTACAGTTACATATTACATAACAGTACAGGTACATATAACATAACAGTACAGGTACATATTACATAACGGTACAGTTACATATAACATAACAGTACAGTTACATATTACATAACGGTACAGTTACATATAACATAACGGTACAGTTACATATAACATAACAGTACAGTTACATATTACATAACGGTACAGTTACATATAACATAACGGTACAGTTACATATAACATAACAGTACAGGTACATATTACATAACGGTACAGTTACATATAACATAACAGTACAGTTACATATTACATAACAGTACAGGTACATATAACATAACAGTACAGTTACATATAATATAACATAACAGTACAGGTACATATTACATAACAGTACAGGTACATATTACATAACAGTACAGGTACATATTACATAACAGTACAGTTACATATAACATAACAGTACAGTTACATATTACATAACAGTACAGGTACATATTACATAACAGTACAGTTACATACAACATAACAGTACAGATACATATTACATAACAGTACAGGTACATATAACATAACAGTACAGGTACATATTACATAACAGTACAGTTACATATTACATAACAGTACAGGTACATATTACATAACAGTACAGTTACATATTACATAACAGTACAGGTACATATAACATAACAGTACAGTTACATATTACATAACAGTACAGTTACATATTACATAACAGTACAGGTACATATTACATAACAGTACAGGTACATATTACATAACAGTACAGGTACATATTACATAACAGTACAGTTACATATAACATAACAGTACAGTTACATATTACATAACAGTACAGTTACATATTACATAACAGTACAGTTACATACAACATAACAGTACAGTTACATTTTACATAACGGTACATTTACATATAACATAACAGTACAGGTACATCTTACATAACAGTACAGTTACATATTACATAACAGTACAGTTACATATTACATAACAGTACAGTTACATATTACATAACGGTACAGTTACATATAACATAACAGTACAGTTACATCTTACATAACAGTACAGGTACATATTACATAACAGTACAGGTACATATTACATAACAGTACAGTTACATATTACATAACAGTACAGGTACAAATTACATAACAGTACAGTTACATATTACATAACAGTACAGGTACATATTACATAACAGTACAGGTACATATAACATAACGGTACAGGTACATATAACATAACAGTACAGGTACATATTACATAACAGTACAGTTACATACAACATAACAGTACAGGTACATATTACATAACAGTACAGTTACATACAACATAACAGTACAGTTACATATTACATAACGGTACAGTTACATATTACATAACAGTACAGGTACATACAACATAACAGTACAGGTACATATTACATAACAGTACAGGTACATATTACATAACAGTACAGGTACATATTACATAACAGTACAGGTACATATTACATAACAGTTCAGGTACATATAACATAACAGTACAGTTACATATTACATAACAGTACAGGTACATATTACATAACGGTACAGTTACATATTACATAACGGTACAGTTACATACAACATAAATGTACAGGTACATATTACATAACAGTACAGGTACATATTACATAACAGTACAGGTACATATTACATAACAGTACAGGTACATACTGCATAACAGTACAGTTACATACAACATAACAGTACAGGTACATATTACATAACAGTACAGTTACATACAACATAACAGTACAGGTACATATAACATAACAGTACAGGTACATATAACATAACAGTACAGGTACATATAACATAACAGTACAGTTACATATAACATAACGGTACAGGTACATATAACATAACAGTACAGGTACATATAACATAACAGTACAGGTACATATAACATAACAGTACAGATACATATTACATAACAGTACAGGTACATATTACATAACAGTACATATACATATTACATAACAGTACATATACATATAACATAACAGTACATATACATATTACATAACAGTACAGGTACATATTACATAACAGTACAGGTACATATAACATAACAGTACAGTTATATATAACATAACAGTACAGGTACATATAACATAACGGTACAGTTACATATAACATAACAGTACAGTTACATACAACATAACAGTACAGGTACATATAACATAACAGTAACGGTACATATAACATAACGGTACAGGTACATATTACATAACGGTACAGGTACATATAACATAACAGTACAGGTACATATAACATAACAGTACAGGTACATATAACATTTTAAAGCATGAAACTCTATCGGCTAGATTACGAGTTTAGCGTTCTGAGCGGCTCGGTGCTAACTTGCAAGTTATTTGCACCGCTCACCTACCTACAGCGCTGCTATTACAGGTTTACAAAAAACAGGCGTTAACAGACAAGAAGTGAGCGTTGAGCAAAATTGAGCTCCATACCGCACTCCAATACCAGCGCCGCGGTGAGCTGGTTTTACGTGCACGTGCACGATTTCCCCATAGACATTAATGGGGAGATCCGGCTGAAAAAAAGCCTAACACCTGCAATAAAGGAGCGTAAGCTCCGTAACGCAGACCCATTGATTTCTATGGGGAACCAAAAGTTATGTTTACACCTAACACCCTAACATGACCCCCGCATCTAAACACCCATAATCTGCCGTCCCCAAATTTTCTGACACTTACATTACAGTTATTAACCCCTAATCTGCCGCCCCCGACACTACCGCCACCTACCTACACTTATTAACCCCTAATCTGCCGCCCCCGACACCGCCGCCACTATACTAAAGGTATAAACCCCTACACCTAACCCTAAGTCTAACCTTAACCCTAACACCCACTAACTTTAACATATTTATTTAGATTTCTTTTAATTATTACTATCATTAACTTAATAATTCCTATCTTATAGTTACATTGCAGCTAGCTTAGGTTTTATTTTTATTTCACAGGTAAGTTTGTTTTTATTTTAACTGGGTAGACTAGATAGTAATAGTTATTAGTTATTAACTATTTACTAGCTACTTAGTTAAAATAAATACAAATTTACCTGTAAAATAAAACTTACACTAACACCTAACCTTACACTACAATTAAATCAATTACATAAATAAAATCCAAGTAACTAAATTACGAAAAAAAAATCACTAAATTACACTAAATAAAAAATAAATGATCAGATATTTAAACTTATTACACCTAATCTAATAGCCCTATCAAAATAAAAAAGCCCCCCCAAAATAAAAAAAACCCTAACCTAAACTACCAATAGACCTTAAAAGGGCCTTTTGCGGGGCATTGCCCCAAAGTAATCAGCTCTTTAACCTGTAAATAAAAATACAAACAACCCCCCCCCCAACAGTAAAACCCACCACCCACACAACCAACCCCCAAATAAAATTCTAACTAAAAAAACTAAGCTTCCCATTGCCCTGAAAAGGGCATTTGGATGGGCATTGCCCTTTAAAGGGAATTTAGCTCTTTTTCGTGCCCAAAAACCCTAATCTAAAAATAAAACCCACCCAATAAACCCTTAAAAAAACCTAACACTAACCCCCACAGATCCACTTACAGTTTTTGAAGACCCAACATCCATCCTCAATGAAGCAGCATAAGTCCTCATCGAAGCCGGCAGAAGTCTTCATCCATCAGGCGCGGAGCGGCTCCATCTTCTAGACATCCGGCGCGGAGCATCCTCTTCTTTCCACGGCGACTGAAGAATGAAGGTTCCTTTAAGTGACGTCATCCAGGGAGGCGTCCCTTGAATTCCGATTGGCTGATAGAATTATATCAGCCAATCGGAATTAAAGGTGAAAAAATCCTATTGGCTGATGCAATCAGCCAATAGGATTGAGCTTCAATCCTATTGGCTGATCGAATCAGCCAATAGGATTGAGCTTGCATTCTATTGGCTGTTCCAATCAGCCAATAGAATGCAAGCTCAATCCTATTGGCTGATTGGATCAGCCAATAGGATTTTTTCACCTTTAATTCGATTGGCTAATAGAATTCTATCAGCCAATCAGAATTCAAGGGGCGTCATCTTGGATGACGTCACTTAAAGGAACCTTCATTCTTCAGTCGCCATGGAAAGAAGAGGATGCTCCGCGCCAGATGTCTTGAAGATGGAGCCGCTTTGCGCCTGATGAATGAAGATAGAAGATGCCGTCTGGATGAAGACTTCTGCCGGATTGGATGAGGACTTCTGCCACTTCGTTGATGGATGTCGGGTCTTCAAAAACTGTAAGTGGATCTTCGGGGGTTAGTGTTAGTTTTTTTTTAAGGGTTTATTGGGCAGAAAAAGAGCTAAATGCCCTTTTAAGGGCAATGCCCATCCAAATGCCCTTTTCAGGGCAATGGGGAGCTTAGGTTTTTTAGATAGGTTTTTATTTGGGGGGGTTTTGTTGTTTGTGTGGTGGGTTTTACTGTTGGGGGTTGTTTGTATTTTTATTTACAGGTAAAAGAGCTGATTTCTTTGGGGCAATGCCCCGCAAAAGGCCCTTTTAAGGGCTATTGGTAGTTTAGACTAGGGGTTTTTTTTTGGTGGGGGGCTTTTTTATTTTGATAGGGCTATTAGATTAGGTGTAATTAGTTTAAATATCTGATAATTTATTTTTTATTTTGTGTAGTTTAGTGTTGTTTTTTGTAATTTAGTTAATTGGATTTAATTAATGTAATTAATTGTAGTGTAAGGTTAGTTTTTAGTGTAACTCAGGTTAGGTTTTATTTTACAGGTAAATTTGTATTTATCTGAGCTAGGTAGCTAGTAAATAGTTAATAACTATTTAGTAACTAGTCTACCTAGTTAAAATAAATACAAACTTAGCTGTGAAATAAAAATAAAACCTAAGCTAGCTACAATGTAACTATTAGTTATATCGTAGCTATCTTAGGGTTTATTTTACAGGTAAGTATTTAGTTTTAAATAGGAATTATTTAGTTGATAGGAATTTTTTATTAGATTTATTTTAATTATATTAAAGTAGGGGGTGTTAGGGTTAGACTTAGGGGTTTATAACTTTAGTATAGTGGCGACGTTGGGGGCGGCAGATTAGGGGTTAATAAGTGTAGGTAGGTAGCAACGACGTTGGGGGTGGCAGAAGGGGGGTTAATAATATTTAACTAGTGTTTGCAATGCGGGAGTACGGTGGTTTAGGGGTTAATATGTTTATTATAGTGGCGGCGATGTCCGGAGCGGCAGATTAGGGGTTAATAATTTTATTTTAGTGTTTGCGATGTGGGAGGGCCTCAGTTTAGGGGTTAATAGGTAGTTTATGGGTGTTAGTGTACTTTTTAGCACTTTAGTTATAAATTTTATGTTACGGCGTTGTAGCATAAACCCCATAACTACTGACTTTCAGTTTATGGTATGGATCTTGAGGGTATAGGCTGTACCGCTCACTTTTTGGCCTCTCAGGCAGATTCGTAATACCGGTGCAAAGGAAGTCCCATTGAAAAAGGACTTTTTGAAAGCTGCAGTATTTACGTTGCGTTCCAAAAAAGTGTGCGGTGCAGCTAAACCTGCAAGACTCGTAATACCAGCGCTAGTGAAAAAGAGCCTAAACGCTGCTTTTTCACTTATACCGCAAAACTCGTAATCTAGCCGTATGTAATTTAATATTTCTGATAAATTGTACCTATCTGACCCCAAATCACACATTACAGCTTAACAAGCACTTGAGGAACTTTCCTGATAACATAAAATAAAACCTGAAATACCCACAAAGGGGATTTTTATGCCAATGACATTAATAGTCATATATTTTTATTATCTTTTTTATGACAATGTCTGTGTTTTATTTACATGACAAGTTATTGCCGTCATTAGGGAAAGATGAAAAGGTCTGATCTGTGATTTACACCGAACTGCTGTGTGATTAGGGAAATAAAATATTCATATTAGTTAGTCGGAGCATTTAATTCCTCAGTGATTTGATTATAAAGTAGCACAAACCGTCTGCATATTCTCATCAGAATTACTATAACAATATAATGCACGTTCCATAGCAACATTAAGAACTTAACTTTTTCATTGTTTTTTGCTTTATTCAAACTTGTGACTTGATCCTGTGATACATTTAGTAAAAAAAGAAGACCAGTGCTGGGGATAATCATATTATATGGTCCTACACAAGCAGCATTTAGTTATTTTACCTGCAACTGACCCTAATATCTGTGACAGGTGACACTGTGTCTAATGTAATGTCATCAGGTGTAGCAGCTAATAAGTGTGACAGGTGACAGTGTGTCTCAAGTAATGTCATCAGATTTAACAGCTATAAGGATTAAATGCCCTATTTTCTTGAGTGGCTGACCACAACATATAAATAAGTAATAACTCAATAACTTAGCTTAACAGCTAAACATAAATAACTACTGGTCAATAAAGACTCAACACAGTAGGTGGTTGATAGACCCGTGGGTCGTATTTATTATTGCCCAGCAATGGAAACTGATAAACGACAGGCAAACATGGGTGGTGGCAATCGGGGCCTAGATAACTAATTATATAACCCCTTCTAGAAAATGGACAGGGGCCACTGCTGCATACCAAAAGGCAGATATAGCTCAACGCAACTTTATATCTTAGGGAGTTCTCGGCCCGTCGCCAACCAGTCAGAGCACCACAAGCTACCAAGCCTGGGAACGTCATCCTGACTGTAATGGCCATCACTCAAACCTCCTTACAGCCTGCAGCCGTGATCCTGACCACTCGCCAGACTAGGGTGCCATGAATGGAAACTCCAAACCAGAAGGTCCAGCATCAAGTAGGCGAACAGCATGTCAATAACTGGGGAGCTCAAGTTACCGTCTTTGGACTTCAGGAAGTAGTTCGAGTAACCCTCTTCCTGCCTCGGACACCTACTGAGTCTCATAAAGAGACAATAAACGTATTTATTGCCGGCTATACAATAAAACATAACATTGTTCAACAGGGAAGAAGGGTGGGGAAAGAACGTCCAGGGATCCACAGGAACAAAGAGGAAGTGGACTCCCTGTACATCCCATATAAAGGGTAAGTAAACCCCTCCCAACACAATGCAACATTTTAACAATACACACACAGCATCAGCACACACTCAACCAGGCCTTAACCCTTAGCTACGCTCCAGTCTAGGCGCCCTGTACTTTCTTAAGGCATTAAATGCCCTACTTTCTTGAGTGGCTGACCACAACATATAAATAAGTAATAACTCAATAACTTAGCTTAACAGCTAAACATAAATAACTTCTGGTCAATAAAGACTCAACACAGTAGGTGGGTGAAAGACCCGTGGGTGTGATTTATTATTGCCCAGCAATGGGAACTGATAAATGACAGGCAAACACGGGTGGCGGCAATCAGGGCCTAGATAACTTATTATATAATCCCTTCTAGAAAATGGACAGGGGCCACTGCTGCAGACCAAAGGTGGTGATAGCTCAACACAACTTTATATCTTAGGGAGTTCTCGTCTGTCACCAACCTGTCAGAGCACCCCCAAGCTACCGAGCCTGGGAACGTCACCCTGACTGCAATGGCCGTCACTCAAGCCTACTTACAGCCTGCAGCCGTGTTCCTGACCACCCAACACAAGAGACAGACCTGCAAATTAAAAGGTCCAGACTCTTGCTGCCACCTCACTACAATCTTAGGAGTAACGCCTGCCTGATATTCTGAAGAAATAGGTCAACTTCTGCTGGTTCTAAATGAACCCCATCCTGCCTGTATAAACTTTTATGGGCTGCTGAAATGTTCCCATGCTCAATTACAAAACCCTTGAGGTCCCCTACTAGCTTCCTCAAGTCCCTAATAATCTTTTTACGGACTTGAAATTATGTCTTATGTGTCTCCACCTTAACCTAGGGATCACATTCGACCACCCAATTCATACACCTGGAAACCAGAGTTTAAACTGCTTCAGATCAGCCTGCAGTGCTCTGATCAAATCCAATGTAGTGATGGCCCCTACATCGTTGCCGCCTGCATGCAAGATCAGGATGTGGGGTTTTTCCACCTCCTAGCAGCGTCCTGCAGCAATGCTGGCAGATATGCCCAGGCCAAACCCCTGAGCCCTAACCAACGTATCACAGCTGTGGACGATGTGAATCCTAGCTCTTATACTCCTGCCATAGTCGCAGCTCGAATTGAAGCCGAGTGTACATAGGAATGGCCATTGATCCACACCTGAACAGGACCTGGACGTGTGCCTGTAAAAGAAACAACAATTAGCTTTCGGGCATAATGAACCTGACCTCAAGCTTACATAGCTAGACCCCTTGCCCTGCTTCATCAAACCATACCATATGGGTAACCCCATCATTGCTTACCACCTTTACCACTATGAGTGCAATTGCCTGACGTAAGATCTATACCGCTATGATCTTCCGCGACCCAATGAGTGAATACGGTCCGAGGACCAACCCAATTCTGCTACTGTTGTGGCCGCCCCTACCCTGAATGAATGTGGTGCAATTTGCAAAGAGTTGAGACCAGCCTGTTGAGCCACTCTCCCTAATATTTTTCTAAATTGAAACTGCATCAATGGGTCCCCATGCACGTGAATCAGAAATCTGGAAGATTTTCCTGGTTGTACTTCCATGTAGGAGGATACCAACTGCAACGGACAGCAGGCCACCCCTAGTTGCCCTGGGAGGGAAAGCCAAACCATGCATTCTTTTTGGTCTGTCTTAGACCTCGGGATAAACAGAAGAACCGAATCATCCATCACCCTAACATGATTATGCATGATGCCACCTCTTACAGCTGCTTTAGAAGGCGGGACTAACTCCCCCACTCTCAATGCCCCATGAAAGACCAAACCAAAGGCTGCCCAGAAAAGCTTGACTTCGAAGGGAAAGGAACAAATTGCTGGCAATACTTCCAGTAACTTTACTAGTCGATCCGCCGTAATCGGTTCCCTGCTGTCTCTACGTGGGACTTCCAAGCGCCCCCAGCCTCGCACTATCTGCTGGACGAGGAAGGTACGCAACGCGTCCTGGAATGTGTACAGTCTGCAAAAGAAAGCAACCTCAGAAATCCTGGACACCACTGCCCTCTTTGTCACCTGCTTACCTCTCAGCTCCGTGAGCCACTGTAGTAGGAAGCAATGCTCACCCTCACATGAAGGGAATCCATGGTGGTCACAAAAACTCATCCATTCGCTCCAGTACCTCACATAAGCCGTCCAAGTAGCCGGTGTTAGGGATGCACGGATTAGAGGAAGCAGCCGCTGCCATCCTTTGCCATCTGCCACAAAAAGGAGGGGCAAGGAAGTTCATTAGCAGCCGCAGCTGGAGCTGCAGCCCTTAAAACCTTCACTGAAAGCAAGACAATGCATCTGCAACTATATTCTGCACCCCAGGTACATGGCGAGCCCTGAAGTCGATATTCAACTGCAGGCATCTCAACACCAAGTGCCCCAGGTAATGCAACACCACAGGCGATGAGGCTGAAAGTCTATTAATAGCAAAAACAACGCTGAAATTGTCCGTCCAGAAAATCACAGCCCAGTCGTGAACAAGGTGACCCTATAGTTCAACAGCCACAATAATTGGAAATAATTCCAGGAAGCATAGGTTGCACGTGAGTCCTGTCTCCACCCAATCAGATGGCCAATATTCCACGATCCATGCTCTGTCAAAATATGCACTATATCCAGATGCTCCAGCCGCATCCAAGAAAAGGTGCAATGTCTGATTTGACACCAAATCGCCTCTCCACATGCATATGCAATTAAAGTCCTGTAGGAACCTCTCCCATATCTGTAGGTCTGCCACCAAATCCCTTGTGACTCTGATGCGTGAAGTTGCATTCTTACCACCCCTTAGCTGTCTCTCCAATCTTTTCTGGAAGATCCTGCCCCACGGGATAACACTCCCCGCAAAGTTTAGATGACCTAGAAGTGATTGCAACTCTTTCAGCGAACTCGAGGACACCGAGGCAATTGCCCTAACAGTAACTAACATTCTACTGACCTTATCCTTGGGTAACCTGCATTCCATTGCTACCGAGTCTATCTCAATACCCAGGAACAGTAGAGACGTGCAAGGACCTCCCATCTTGTCCTCTGCTAAAGCGACCCCAAACCTGGCTATCAGAAACCTCATGACTTACATCAAAGAGGCACATTCCTTCACACCGGGGGCTCCTACCAACAGGAAATCATCCAAGTAATGGGCGATCCTGTTATTTCCTGAGGCTGAAGCTACTGCCCAGTGTAGGAAAGAGCTGAATGCCTCGAAGTAGGCACAAGATATGGAGCAACCTATGGGTAGCTGTAGCGGTCCACGTAATAGGCATCCTCAAACCAGCACCCCATCAATAGTGATGTCGCGAACCTAAAATTTTGCGTTCGTGAACGGCGAACACAAACTTCCGCAAATGTTCGCGAACCGGCGAACCGCCATTGACTTCAATGGACAGGCGAATTTTAAAACCCACAGGGACTCTTTCTGGCCGCAATAGTGATGGAAAAGTTGTTTCAAGGGGACTAACACCTGGACTGTGGCATGCCGGAGGGGGATCCATGGCAAAACTCCCACGGAAAATTACATAGTTGATGCAGAGTCTAGTTTTAAGCCATAAAGGGCATAAATCACCTAACATTCCTAAATTGTTTGGAATAACGTGCTTCAAAACATCAGGTATGATGTCGTATCGATCAGGTAGTGTAAGGGTTACGCCCGCTTCACAGTGACAGACCAAACTCTCCGTGTAACGCACCGCAAAAAAACGCAAACAGTCCATTTGCACAACCACGAGATAGATAGATTTGATAGATAGATACATAGATTACATAGATCAATAGATGCAATATACATTTGATAGATACGAATTACATAGATCAAAAGATGCAATATACATTTGATAGATACGAATTACATAGATCAAAAGATGCAATAATCATTTGATAGATACGAATAACATAGATCAAAAGATGCAATATACATTTGATCGATACAAATTACAGAGATCAATAGATGCAATATATATTTGATTGATACGATTGATAGTTATATAATTTCCCTGACAGAGTATAACAATAAGACATGCGGACTGTGACCCATGGTAAGGTTACTTCCTTTTGCACATTCGAGTATACCAGTTGCAGAGGTTCTGACCCTGCATTGTGGCTGCACCTCTCCCTGCAAGAGAGATCTGTTACAGAGTCTGTGGGCCTCTATGCAATGAGCTGGCCTGCCTGAAAGGAGCAGCAAGGCAGATCAAAAGATGCAATATACATTTGATAGATACGATTGATAGATAGATTTGATCGATAAATAGATAATTTGAAAGATATATAATTTCCCAGGCAGAGAATTACAAAGACGTGCGGTCTGGTTCTGGGACGCATGATAAGGTTACTTCCTATTGCACAATCGAGTATACCAGTTGCAGAGGTTCTGACCCTGCATTGTGGCTGCACCTCTCCCTGCAAGAGAGATCTGTTACAGAGTCTGTGGGCCTCTATGCAAAGAGCTGGCCTGCCTGAAAGGAGCAGCAAGGCAGATCAAAAGATGCAATAAACATTTTATAGATACGAATTACATAGATCAATAGATGCAATATACATTTGATAGATACGAATTACATAGATCAATAGATGCAATATACATTTGATCGATACGAATTACAGAGATCAATAGATGCAATATACATTTGATAGATACGAATTACAGAGATCAATAGATGCAATATATATTTGATTGATACGATTGATAGTTATATAATTTCCCTGACAGAGTATAACAATAAGACATGCGGTCTGGGACCCATGGTAAGGTTACTTCCTTTTGCACAATCGAGTACAGGTTGGGGTCCGGGATTGCCTTTTTGTGCTGTCTGATTCTTTCAGGTATACAGGGTTGCAGAGGTTCTGACCCTGCATTCTGTTACATAGTCTGTGGGCCTGTATGCAAAGAGCTGGCCTGCCTGAAAGGAGCAGCAAGGCAGAGAGATCGATTCCTGCCTATAAGAAACCAGAGGGCACACTACCTGCTGGAAGTGTGCAGTGAGGCAGAGGGATCTATTCCTGCCTAGAATCAGACAGGCAGAGGGGATGCTACCTGCCTGGGAGCCCACTGAGAACAGCCCAACTGGGGGAGATACAGCCGCTGGCTTGACCCTGGTCTCAGTCACGATAGCCCTGGTCCCACTATTTGGAGGCATAGGGATCTATTCCTGCCAAGAAGCAGCCTGGCAGGGGGATTTATTCTTGCATAGAAGCAGACAGGCAGAGGGGACGATACCTGCCAAGAAAGAGCTGCAGGGCAGAGAGGATGCTACCTGACTGGGAGTCCACTGAGACCAGCCCAGCTGGGGGAGATACACCCGCTGGCTTGACCCCGGTCTCAGCAACTATATCTCTGGTCCCACTATCCGGTGGCCACCCCTGGGTTTGGACAGAGGAAGGGAGACCCCCTAGTGGAGTACCGCTACATCCGGGAGATGGAAAAAGATGCTTGGACACCCAGTACAGGTCATTCTCCTTCAGCCTTTTTATACTTGGGTCCCCGATCCTCAACAGGCACAACAGCATGAAATACCACATATGCCATCCTTTTGCACAATAGAGTACAGGTATGGCATCGATTTTAGGAACCCGGAGATAATTTTTAGGAACCGGGAGATGGAAAAAGATGCTTGGACACCCAGTAAAGGTTGTTCTCCTTCAGCCTTTTTATACTTGGGTCCCCGACCCTCAACAGGCACAACAGCATGAAATACCACATATGCCATCCTTTTGCACAATAGAGTACAGGTATGGTATCGATTTTAGGAACCCGGAGATAATTTTTAGGAACCGGGAGATGGAAAAAGATGCTTGGTCGGTCCTCCTACTTCAAATTTGGGGCACTGCGCGTGCAATGTACTGTGCCACCAGATATGAATGGTGTGTTAAGTAGTACTATTCTTAACAGTTTAATCACTGTTACGTGCCTTTTTTTGGTTTGGGTTTTGTAGCCACAGTGCAGCACCAGAGGCCTGAAAAATTAGGTATTGTTGCAGCCGCTGCTGTAGCAGTGGCCAGAAAAATTGATGTTTGTTTGACAGTTAGAAAGTGCCCTAAAACATTGCGGCTTGAACCCTAGTTGTTGGCGGGTAAGTCACGCAAGTCATACGCCATTCGAAGATAAAATACAGCAGCGTGTGTACCATTTGTAGCCCAAGGCAGCTCATCTCATCAGGCCTTTTTTACTCTAATGTATCGCACAATGTCAGTCCCTTCAGGATCCATCCCTCATTCATTTTAATGAAGGTGAGATAACCAAGACTTTTTTGACCTAGGCGACTTCTCAGTGACAATACCTCCTGCTGCACTGAAGGTCCTTTCTGACAGGACACTTGAAGCGGGGCAGGCCAGAAGTTCGATTGCAAATTGGGATAGCTCAGGCCACCCAATAGTCAAGTGGTCCATCTCTCCTCAGAGTGTCGAGATCCGCAGTTAATGCTAGGTAGTCTGCTACCTGTCGGTTGAGTCTTTCTCTGAGGCTGGATCCCGAAGGGCTGTGGCGATGCATAGGAGTTAAAAAGGTCTGCATGTCCTCCATCAACAACACGTCTGGAAAGCATCCTGTCCTTGCCGGCATGGTCGTGGGAGGAGGAGGAGGATTACTTTCATCTCTTCCCCTGTTAGCTTCCCATTGTGCTGTGACATCACCCTTATACGCTGTGTAAAGCATACTTTTTAATTTATTTTTGAACTGCTCCATCCTTTCCGACTTGCGGGAATTCAGTAACATTTCAGTAACTTTATGCTTATACCGGGGGTCTAGTAGCGTGGACACCCAGTATAGGTCATTCTCCTTCAGCTGTTTTATACGAGGGTCCCTCAACAGGCACGACAGCATGAAAGACCCCATTTGCACAAGGTTAGATGCCGAGCTAATCATTTGCCATTCCTCGTCCTCACTGATCTCACTGAAGGTATCTTCTTCCACCCAGCAACGTACAACACCACGGGTACCAGATAGGTGACAACAACGAACACCCTGGGATGCCTGTTGTGCTTGGTCTTCCTCCTCCTCCTCAAAACCACATTCCTCCTCTGACTCCTCTTCCTCACAATCCTCTTCCTGCGTTGCCGCTGGTCCAGCAAGCGATGCTGATAAGGCTGTTTCTGGTGGTGATGGAGACCACAACTCTTCCTCTTCACGCTCATCTACGGCCTGATCCAGCACTCTTCGCAGGGCATGCTCCAGGAAGAAAACAAATGGTATGATGTAGCTGATGGTGCCTTCGGTGCGACTGGCTAGGTTTGTCACCTCCTCAAAAGGACGCATAAGCCTACAGGCATTGCACATGAGCGTCCAGTAACGTGGCAAAAAAATCCCCAGCTCCCTAGAGGCTGTCCTAGCACACCGGTCATACAAATACTCGTTAACAGCTTTTTCTTGTTGTAGCAGGCGGTCGAACATTAGGAGTGTTGAATTCCAACGTGTCGGGCTGTCGCAAATCAAGCGCTTCACTGGCAGGTTGTTTCACCGCTGGATATCAGACAAGTGCACCATGGCCATGTAGGAATGCCTGAAATGGCCACACACCTTCCTGGCCTGCTTCAGGACATCCTGTAAGCCTGGGTACTTATGCACAAAGCATTGTACAATCAGATTACACACATGTGCCATGCACGGCACATGTGTCAACTTGCCCAATTTCAATGCTGCCACCAAATTACTTCCATTGTCAGAAACAACTTTGCCAATCTCCAGTTGGTGCGGAGTCAGCCACTGATCCACCTGTGCGTTCAGGGCGGACAGGAGTGCTGGTGCGGTGTGACTCTCGGCTTTCAGGCAAGTCAACCCCAAGACGGCGTGACACATCCGAGGAAGAGGTTATGCAATAGGATGGAGTAGGAGGAGTAGAGGAGGTAGCAGCAGGCCTGCCTGCAAGTTGTGGCGGTGTCACCAACTCCTCTGCAGAGCCACGAATTCCATGCTTGTCAGCCATCAGCAGGTTTACCCAATGCACAGTGTAGGTGATATACCTGCCCTGACCATGCTTTGCAGACCAGCTATCAGTGGTCAGATGGACCCTTGCCCCAACGCTGTATGCCAGACATGCCATTACTTCCTTTCGCACAATCGAGTACAGGTTTGGGATTGCCTTTTGTGAAAAGAAATTTTGGCCGGGTACCTTCCACTGCGGTGTCCCAATAGATACAAATTTTTTGAATGCCTCAGACTCCACCAGCTTGTATGGTAAAAGCTGGCAGGCTAAGAGTTCAGACAAGCCAGCTGTCAGACGCCGGGCAAGGGGGTGACTCTGGGAAATTGGCTTCTTACGCTCAAACATGTCCTTGACAGACACCTGACTGTGGGCAGATGACCAGGAACTGCTACGTAAGAGAGACTGAGTGGCGGATGGTTGAGAGGGGGACAGCAGTGGTTGACGTGGCTGAAGATGCTGGACCAGGAGGAGGATGGCGGCTTTGAGTTTGTGTGCTGCTTGTACTCATGTGTTGATCCCATAGGCGTTTGTGATGTGCGTTCATGTGCCTTCCACAAAGCAGTTGTACCTAGGTGGGTGTTGGACTTCCCATGACTCAGTTTCTTTTGGCACAGGTTGCAAATGGCATCGCTGTTGTCAGAGGCAGACACACAAAAAAAAATGCCACAGTGCTGAGCTCTGCGATGACGGCATTCTGGTGGTGGCAACAGCATGCGTTGATTGGCGTGCTGTCTGGCTGACCCCGGGTGCCGATGCATGCTGTCTGACTGTGCCACTATCTCCTTGCGACGACCTCCCCCTGCTTCCAACTCGTCTCCTCCTCCTCTCTGTCTCCCCATCTGAACTTTCCCCCTCTTCTTCTTCTCTTCTAGCGGGCACCCACGTGACATCCACGGACGCATCATCATCAACCGCTTCACTTGTATCTGACAAATCAACAAAGAAAGCAGCAGCGGGTAAAACATCACCATCATCATCACACCGTACGTCCATGTCTGTAATGCTGCCTGACTGAGACATATCAATGTTATCTACATCCTCTGTCAATGATGGTTGTGCATCACTCATTTCTTCCAACTGATGTGTAAATAACTCCTCTGACAGATCAAGTGAAGCAGCTGTGGTGCTAGTGTTGGTGGTGGCAGCAGGCGGGCGAGTGGCACTGGTCACTTGAGAGGTGCCCGCAGCTAAGCTGGAGGTGGATGGTGCGTCAAGGTTAGGAGCGGAAGCTGTAGAAGATTGGGTGTCCTGTATTAGCCATTCAACTAGGTCCTCCTCAGAACTTTTTGCGTTCATGGCACGTGGCCTCTGAACACTGTGCATTATTGTAGGGTCAAAGGGAATCACAGCTCCACAGCTGGAGGACCACTTCTGCCTGGTTGGGTGAAGATATCTCAAGGTAGGGTGATCTTAAAGGGGGTAGTGTTAGTTTTTATTAAGGGGGAATTGGGTGGGTTTTAGAGTAGGGTTGGGTGTGTGGGTGGTGGGTTGTAATGTTAGGGGGGATTGTATTTTTTTTTTACAGGTAAAAGAGCTGATTACTTTGGGGCAATGCCCCACAAAAAGCCCTTTTAAGGACTATTTGTAATTTAGTGTAGGGTAGGGATTTTTTATTATTTTGGGGGGCTTTTTTATTTTAGTAGGGGGATTAGATTAGGTGTAATTAGTTTTAAAAAATTGTAATTATTTTATTATTTTCTGTAATTGAGTGTTTTTTTTTCGTAATTTAGTTTATTTAATTTAATTGTAATTAATTGTAGTTAATGTAGGTAATTTATTTAATTATAGTGTAGTGTTAGGTGTATTTGTAAACTTAGGTTAGGTTTTATTTTACAGGTATATTTGTATTTATTTTAACTAGGAAGTTATTTAATAGTTAATAATTATTTAATAACTATTGTACATAGTTAAAATAAATACAAACTTGCCTGTAAAATAAAAATAAGCCCTGAGATAGCTACAATGTGACTATTAGTTATATTGTAGCTATCTTAGGGTTTATTTTATAGGTAGGTATTTAGTTTTAAATAGGAATAATTTATTTAATACTAGTAATTTTCTTTAGATGTATTTAAATTATATTTAACTTAGGGGGGTGTTAGGGTTAGACTTAGATTTAGGGGTTAATAACTTTATTATAGTGGCTGCGACGTTGGGGGCGGCAGATTAGGGGTAATAATAGTAGGTAGGCATCGGCGATGTTAGGGATGGCAGATTAGGGGTTAATAAAATTTAACTAGTGTTTGCGAGGCGTGAGTGCGGCAGTTTAAGGGTTAATATATTTATTACAGTGGCGGCGATGTCTGGTCGGCAGATTAGGGGTTAAAAATTTTAGTTAAAGGGACACTGTACCCAAAAAAATTCTTTCGTGATTCAGATTGAGCATGAAATTTTAAGCAACTTTCTAATTTAATCCTATTATCAAATTTTCTTCATTCTCTTGGTATCTTTATTTGAAATGCAAGAATGTAAGTTTAGATGCCGGCCCATTTTTGGTGAACAACCTGGGTTGTCCTTGCTGATTGGTGGATAAATTCATCCACCAATAAAAAAGTGCTGGCCAGAGTACTGAAACCAAAAAAAAGCTTAGATTCCTTCTTTTTCAAATAATGATAGCAAGAGAACGAAGAAAAATTGATAATAGGAGTAAATTAGAAAGTTGCTTAAAATTGCATGCTCTTTCTGAATTACAAAAGAAAAAATTTGGGTACAGTGTCCCTTTAAGTGTTTGCGATGTGGGGGGGGGGCTCGGTTTAGGGGTTAATAGGTAGTTTATGGGTGTTAGTGTACTTTTTAGCACTTTAGTTAAGAGTTTTATATTACGGCGTTGTAGTGTAAAACTCTTAACTACTGACTTTAAAATGTGGTAGGAGTCTTGAGAGGAGAGGGTGTACCGCTCAGTTTTTCCAAGACTCGTAATACCGGCATTAGGAAATCCCATTAAAAAGATAGGATACGCAATTTACGTAAGTGGATTTGCGGTATGCTCGAGTCACGGAAAAAAAGTGAGCGGTACACCTGAACCTGCCAGACTCGTAATGCCAGCGGGCGTTAAAAAGCAGCGTTGGTCCCAACGCTACTTTTTAAGGCTAACGCAAGACTCGTAATCTAGGCGATCATGTTTAATAATTATTCTTAAAAAAATAAACCCTCAATCAATATGCATATACTAAAATCATAAAATTTATATAAATTCCTGAATTCTTTTTATTAGTTAATATTTATAAACACATTGAAATATATTTGTAGGAACCTAGATATGAATCAAACTATACAGTGTTTAAACTATTGCAATACTCTTTACAAGGCAAACCAAATTGTAACTTTATGACTAGCCTTATTCCCAATAGAACTTCATTCAATTAACAAAATGAGATCCAAAGATATTAGTTACCAACATTTAAGCAATACAATCAGCTATGTAGTCACAATTGATTCTACCACAATTCTAATTTAAAATATCAAAATAGTATCTATTATTTGTGCAAATGCCAATTGTCCTTTGCTAAGTTATCTAAGTTGAAATAAATTCTTAGTTACTTACAATTAAAACCAATTCTAAGATATATATATATATTTTGCAAAGATAACTTACTTTAGCATACAAAAGACAAACTTAACACTATACAGGACTATGAAACACAAGTTTAAAATACTGAGTGCTCCTTTAAATCTATTAACTACAATTTGAATGTGGTCTTACCAATTACCTTTGTTTAAAATATAAAAAATTAGAACAATCATACATCACCAATTTGAGCCAATTTGTAGGTCAGTCTTTTTCCAAATATCTTTAGATCATCTCATTTGAAAGTTATTGCATAGATCAAGGATAGTTTTCAGTTCCTTGCTTAAATGATTGTGTCCCCAAGAGATAGCCACCAGTTATCAATTACTAGTGAAAGCAGATCACAGAAAAAACACCCCTCTCTTGCATTTAGCTATTCCTTATATAATCATTGATAATCTTTTTCGTTCACGCTCACAGTGCTTGTCCCTTCTCATTGGCTCTGTATGTTTCCTAATAGAAAATTCATTTGGCTGTCACACCATTCCATTCCCCTAGGAGGCAGCAGACAACCAGCAAATACATCTCACCATCTAACACTGTCAACAATTTAATACATTCTTATAAAGTGATTATTTATCATACCATAACTTTTTGCATCAATCACTTATAACCTGAATTCCAGACAGGATAGCATCATGTCAATTTTTGGATTACCCCAATACCAAACACAGTATGTTTTTAACATCATATTACATCAAAGCACTTCCTATACATTCATCTTATTATATTTTAAGAGATGTATTTAAAGTTTCATAAACATTTAGTTTATAACCATATGACATGACCCAGGTCATCCCATGCAGGCAATCCTATATTTAGCATTGTCTAGCCCCATCTGGAATACAGAAAAACAACATGTTATATATATTTCAAAAATGGGATTATTACAATTGTTATTTAATATATTACAATTCTGAATTGTATTTCCCATGTTCATATTTATATGTAATACAATCTGAGGCATATTTAATATGTTGTCTGAATATATGTAAATATATATATATATTCATAAAAAATACTGCAGCTAAAACATTGTTATATATTTTTTTTAAATCATGTAGGCTGTATTAAAAATTGAATTTAAAATAGCTTCATTGTAACATGTGTTTTTGCTGGTCAGCACAGATGTTGTTTCAATACACAACGGGGGCACTTCAAACGATTCAGTGAGCCATTGAGTTGTTATCACATGTGTCTCTGCCTGGCCACTTTCATTGTCTATATTTTGTGGATTTAAGCACAGCAGGGACACTTCAAACATAGGTGACAATGGCTATTTTCTTAAGATTAGTTTCAAAAGAAATCCAGTATTTCTCTGACATTGAATGTATCACTGCATGGGATTATCTATCTGATAATCCTGTTCTCAGATGTTCTGTCTTGACGATGTTTGCAAATCCAAATATTCTCACAGACAGATCGGCTCCTCACCTTGGGCAGGAAACCCATATATGGGCCAGTACTTCTGAGCCCCATCATGCTAATATTACTTTGAAATGGTTCACTGATATTATCTATACAACAGTTTAAGCTTTTGTTCTTTTCTTTGAAATGACTTAAATGTTATCTTTAATTAGGATAAACGTGTCTCACCCAGCCAAAACCATTTGGCACAGGGGGCTGTGATTTACAGTGCATAGAACTGTTGCAAATAGCCTCATATTTAATTAATCCTGTGGTCCCAGCAACCATATATATATCATTTTCATTTATAATATTCATATACCCTGACAATCCTGTCCAGCGCTCTTGCTGGAATTGTTTTTGTATAAGTCTGGAAAGGTGCCCGCAACCCTGCCCAAAGCCAACTCCTTACCCAATTTCTCCCGCACCGCCTCTGGGAACTGAGAAGCCGACTTCAGGTTCCTCTTAATTCTAGACCACAGCACCTGGCCCACTACTGGGATAGTGAAGCCATAACGGCGGCCACAATCCAACAAAACAGCGGCTGCCCTGTTTGGGTACCTGCTCAACCACTTACCAATAGTGAGGACCTTAAGTGGTGTGTCAGCCCTTACCTGAAGTGATTCCTTTAGACCCAAACTGTTCAGCTTGGTACTCATTTTTTTAAAGCAGTCAACGGGGTGCTGACCATTACAGAATTTACACTCATGCTTAAACGTGCAGGCCACACCTCTATCACACGATTTCTCTTAAAAGCGACAGCACACACCCGCAGGCCGCCGTTGAAATCGCGAAAGCTGCCATGGCCCTTGAACGACAGCCCCGGGGGCTGCCTGTGACACCCTTTCAGGGTCAAGGGTGAAGATCCAAGGTGCCAAAATCAAGCAATGGGTTACCCACATTCTTTTTCCTATAGATCAAAATCCCTCCAAGCTCCATCCGCGTATTTCCTCTGGATGGCATCAATTGTTTCTACATATTTAAACAGAGCCGTGCCCTGCTCTGGGTACCTTTCCAAATAGCATGTAGCGTACACTCTGAAGCAATGTGTAATAATCCGTTTATAATTACTTAAAAATGGCAAACAGATTAAGTGTAGCTGAATGACTGAACACCAAAAGTTATGAACCTGAACAATTGGTAATCAAATCAACAGCAGTTAATACAGAAAAGAACCAGCAATGGAATATATATATATATATATATATATATATATATATATATATATATATATATATATATATATATATAAAAAAATGGTAGAAACTGATTATAAGTAAAGTTATGTCAGAGAGCAGAGTTCTTCCAAGTATATTCAACACTGGAGAGTAACAGGTTAATGCTCGCAAGCTGCAGTTAAATGTTAAGTATAGTCTCAGGGTGGAGTACAAGCAACACTGGAGAGTAACAGGTTAATGCTTGCAAGCTGCAGTAAATGTTAAGTATAGTGTCAGGGTGGAGTACAAGCAACACTGGAGAGTAACAGGTTAATGCTTGCAAGCTGCAGTAAATGTTAAGTATAGTCTCAGGGTGGAGTACAAGCAACACTGGAGAGTAACAGGTTAATGCTTGCAAGCTGCAGTAAATGTTAAGTATAGTCTCAGGGTGGAGTACAAGCAACACTGGAGAGTAACAGGTTAATGCTTGCAAGCTGCAGTTAAATGTTAAGTATAGTCTCAGGGTGGAGTACAAGCAACACTGGAGAGTAACAGGTTAATGCTTGCAAGCTGCGGTTAAATGTTAAGTATAGTCTCAGGGTGGAGTACAAGCAACACTGGAGAGTAACAGGTTAATGCTTGCAAGCTGCGGTTAAATGTTAAGTATAGTCTCAGGGTGGAGTACAAGCAACACTGGAGAGTAACAGGTTAATGCTTGCAAGCTGCAGTAAATGTTAAGTATAGTCTCAGGGTGGAGTACAAGCAACACTGGAGAGTAACAGGTTAATGCTTGCAAGCTGCGGTTAAATGTTAAGTATAGTCTCAGGGTGGAGTACAAGCAACACTGGAGAGTAACAGGTTAATGCTTGCAAGCTGCAGTAAATGTTAAGTATAGTCTCAGGGTGGAGTACAAGCAACACTGGAGAGTAACAGGTTAATGCTTGCAAGCTGCAGTAAATGTTAAGTATAGTCTCAGGGTGGAGTACAAGCAACACTGGAGAGTAACAGGTTAATGCTTGCAAGCTGCAGTAAATGTTAAGTATAGTCTCAGGGTGGAGTACAAGCAACACTGGAGAGTAACAGGTTAATGCTTGCAAGCTGCGGTTAAATGTTAAGTATAGTCTCAGGGTGGAGTACAAGCAACACTGGAGAGTAACAGGTTAATGCTTGCAAGCTGCAGTAAATGTTAAGTATAGTCTCAGGGTGGAGTACAAGCAACACTGGAGAGTAACAGGTTAATGCTTGCAAGCTGCAGTAAATGTTAAGTATAGTCTCAGGGTGGAGTACAAGCAACACTGGAGAGTAACAGGTTAATGCTTGCAAGCTGCAGTAAATGTTAAGTATAGTCTCAGGGTGGAGTACAAGCAACACTGGAGAGTAACAGGTTAATGCTTGCAAGCTGCAGTAAATGTTAAGTATAGTCTCAGGGTGGAGTACAAGCAACACTGGAGAGTAACAGGTTAATGCTTTCAAGCTGCAGTAAATGTTAAGTATAGTCTCAGGGTGGAGTACAAGCAACACTGGAGAGTAACAGGTTAATGCTTGCAAGCTGCAGTAAATGTTAAGTATAGTCTCAGGGTGGAGTACAAGCAACACTGGAGAGTAACAGGTTAATGCTTGCAAGCTGCAGTTAAATGTTAAGTATAGTCTCAGGGTGGAGTACAAGCAAGTTAAGTGAGACACAGGCAGGCAAGCAGACACAGTTGAAGAAAGCAGCTTAATGCAGTTAGTGGGTTAGCAGATAAATATGAAACACACTGAGAGAGACAAGTATACTCCAAACATGAGCTAAAGTACGTGCGTGACAAAACCCAGGTAGGAGGTATCCAAGTAGATGCGGTCGTTCCGGAGATGAAATAGCAAACAGAGCAGCAGACCGTGCACGTGAGAGCTGCGTGAGCAGTATGCAGCGTGTGATCCTCAGCGTGGAAATGAGCGGAGGGATATGCCAGTAAGGTAGATCCGGATCCTCATACCAAGAATAGTCCGCAGACAGCGGAGCAAGGTGTAGTTGAAAAGTTCGTGTAGGGCCCAGTATGGGCCTGTAGCAGGCTAAGGGTTAAGGCTGTAGGAAAGTGGGATAAGAGATAGAGGGTTGGGTGCTAGATGCAACATTGTTGCAGGTTAGGTCAGGCCCCTCCTTACCTGGTAAAAGCTGAGGTTCCCCTCCCATGTTCCTCTTCTCCATCCGATCCAGGCTGTGAAGTGTTTTTCTTTTTCTGTGCTGCTCAGTTTCTCCTTTCTCTGACCACCATGCATCGTTCAAGGCGTTCAGTTCTCCCACCTAGATGCTATCAGGATAATGCAGAAGCTGGAAAGGCAAAGGAAAAGATAAGTACTCAGAAAACAATTGATAATGATTTAGATTGCATCCCTCCTACACAGAATCAGGCTGTTGTGGTGGCACAGGTTCATGCAGCACCCTCCCAGGAGCAAATCACTGGAGCTGGGGAGGATGTAGTGAATCTGGTGCCAGAATCACAGTTAATGGTAGAGGAGGTTCATTCACCTGTAATTAATTTGGAACAGCAGCAGCAATTGACTCCTAACCAAGTCTCAGACCTGCTGCAGGCTGTACCATCTGTTCCAGCAGTTTTAAATTTTATGAGCTATATTGCAGCTGCAATATCTAATGCTGCCTCTGCACAGCCCTCAGCAGGCCATGTGCAATTGCAGCATGTGGTTCCACATGTTCTGCAAATTGGGCCTGGCATAACCAGGGATCCCCATATTGCAGAGCAGGTGGATCCTGGCTCCCTTTTACAAATGCAGGCCACTGGGCCTCATTTGAATTTAACAGCTAATTTGGCCCTGCAGGCTCCTGGGCACGTTTTACATTCATTGTCCCCTCAGGCACCTAGGCCAAATTTGCATCCGGACCAGGCCCATCAGGCGCCTGGCCCAACTGCACCGCTACATTTTCACCCCCATCAGGCTCCTGGCACACTTGATCAGCCACATGGGTTGACCCGGGGGGCACCTAGGCCCGACTTACCCCCTTCAACATTACTTTCATTGCCGCCATCGCAAGCGCAGGCACCCGATGCCAATTTGTCCCCTCTCTTTGTTGCCGGAGCAGCGACCCCCCTTCGCGCGCCTACCGCTACTATGGCTCCTCGTTTTCTGTCAATTAATCCGTCACCGGAACCTCCGGTAATGCATGTGCAGGCTTCACGGCCTACTTCCGGTTGTGCACTTACATTGGCCGCGCGACCGGAAGTAGGTGTGGGGACTTCCGGTGCGGCCATTCTTCACAGCGGCGGCACCGGAGCAGCAGCGGTCTCTCATGGGCTCGAAGGTGAGCACCACGAGGGAACGTTGCTTCAGGGGGCACATGTGGCGGCCAGGGAAGGAGGCCAGAATGCAGTTAACACACCCGGTCAGGGTGTAGCAGGTCACGGTCAGGGTGTCAGATCCCCAATTGTTAGAGGGAGAGGCAGGGGGACAAAGGCAGTTAGGAAGGGAGTTAGGATTTCAAACCAGCCACGTCAGAGTTATCTTAGAAAGGGGGGGAGGGCCCCTATTAGCAGGGGTTTCAGGCCACTACAATTTACTAATAATGCACAAGTTCATGGTGCACAAGCCATTAACATACATGAGCAGCAATCTCATAATGCTGTGGCTTCTGCAGCTTTGAGCATTCATGAGCAGCAATTTTATAATGCAGTGACTCCTGCTGTTGTGAGTGAGATTGGAAATGTTAATGTTGTGAGTAACTTGGGAAACCCTATTGTTGTGAGTGATAATGTTGTGAGTGATAATGTTGTGAGTGAGATTGGAAATGTTAATGTTGTGAGTAACTTGGGAAACCCTAATGTTGTGAGTGATATTGTTGTGAGTGATATTGGTAACACATTCAATGCTGTTGTGAGTGATATTGGTAACACATTCAATGCTGTTGTGAGTGATAATGTTGTGAGTGATATTGTTGTGAGTGATATTGGTAACACATGCAATGCTGTTGTGAGTGATATTGTTGTGAGTGATATTGGTAACACATTCAATGCTGTTGTGAGTGATATTGTTGTGAGTGATATTGTTGTGAGTGATATTGGTAACACATTCAATGCTGTTGTGAGTGATATTGTTGTGAGTGATATTGTTGTGAGTGATATTGGTAACACATGCAATGCTGTTGTGAGTGATATTGTTGTGAGTGATATTGGTAACACATGCAATGCTGTTGTGAGTGATATTGTTGTGAGTGATATTGGTAACACATTCAATGCTGTTGTGAGTGATATTGTTGTGAGTGATATTGTTGTGAGTGATAATGTTGTGAGTGATATTGGTAACACATTCAATGCTGTTGTGAGTGATAATGTTGTGAGTGATAATGTTGTGAGTGATAATGTTGTGAGTGATAATGTTGTGAGTGATATTGTTGTGAGTGATATTGTTGTGAGTGATATTGGTAACACATTCAATGCTGTTGTGAGTGATATTGGTAACACATTCAATGCTGTTGTGAGTGATATTGTTGTGAGTGATATTGTTGTGAGTGATATTGGTAACATATGCAATGATGACGGCACGCATGTTAGGGGAATGAATGCTGGGCAAATGCCTCATGTTGTTGGAGTCAGCAACGCTGCTGCTGCAGGTCTGTCTGCGAATCAGTCCATGGGTATGCGTGACAGCATGAGTATGGACGCAGGCCAAGCACAGCCTATTGCTCCCATTAATTTAAATGCATTAGTTGAGCCATTTCGCCAACATTTAACTTCATCCCTGACTGCTAATGTGTCTGCACCTTTAAACAACTTCCAAAGTGCTCGCGAATTGGTTTCTCTCTTACAGGGAGTACTTGGAACAGCTCCAGTGTCATCGGAAGCACCAGTCGCCATGAGTTCAGCGGAAGTGGTCACGCAGAATCCATCTGCAGCGCAGTCGTCTTCTCATCAGCTACAGCAACCAGCTCAGCAACAACAGCAGCCGGTGCAGGATACCAATACCCAGACCGCACAGCCAGGAGTGTCACATGGTGAGCGTTCTGTTTTTGTACACGAACAGGAAGACACTACTGACACTTCACACACAGACACAGGTTCTGATAGTGATACATCGCTAGGCTTACAGGGGAAGGGACAGAAAAAAATGTTCCGCATGATCAAAAAAATCTTGAAGGAGGGTGTAGGCGCAGCGAAGCAGCAATCTAAAAAAAATAGCGCTCCCGATGCGCTAAGCTCACCCCAGCAGGCAAACAGCAATGCGGATTTGCAAGCCCTACCCGCCATCAGAGCAATCTCAGAGAGGAGGGCAGCTTTATATGGGGATGCCAGCCCTGGTGAAATTTACTCCTTGCACCCGCATCTGCGTAAAAAGACAGTTACCAAAATTCACCAAGGGAAGTACATTAATATTTTCGATTTGTCTGTAGAGGCGTACAGGCAAAAGGAAAAGAGTGCTGTAGGGACTGGCCCAAAGAAATTCAAACGCCCAGACTCATTTGATGAGTGGCTGCAATGTTTCAGGGTCTTCTCATCGTGTTATTTGGAGAAGTACCCTTCTCAGAATTTAGCCATACTGAAATATACAGACACCATACACTGGATCCAGCGTAATCGCGGGGAAGGTGTGTGGAGGGAATATGACTCCGAATTCAGGAGGAAAATGTTGGGCAACCCCTCTTTAACTTTTGATTGCACCGACAATCAATTATGGCAGCGTATGGATCCCCATAAGGGACCGGCAAGGCAGGGTGCATCCTCGGCTAATCAGCAGTCCTTTCGGAATACAAGGCTGCGGAGAAGGGGAGGCGACTGTTGGGCGTATCAGGAAAAAAAGTGCGATAAGGGCAGCGCATGCACCTTTAGACACACATGCAAATTTTGTACAGGATCCCATCCAGGGGTCGAATGCAACAAAAGAAAAGATGGAGGCAACAACAGTAGAGCCCCCGGATCATTTACTGCTCAGAAGGGCGGCAACCCCAGTGAGGGTCCACGCGCTTAAGCCCTGGCTGTTGGCCTACCCAGACCAGGCCACGGCCAGAATGCTATGGGAGGGGTTTTCATTTGGCTTTAGAATTCCACTTTTTCAAAGGGTGCAGGGAGCGCATATGCAGAGAAATTTGTTGTCTGCATACCAAAACCCTGAGGTGGTATTGGAAAAACTCAATAAAGAGGTATCCCTGGGCCGCATGGCTGGCCCATTTCCTCACCCACCGCTAAAACATTTAACCATATCCCCTTTGGGTGTGGTCCCAAAGAAAGATAAGGGAAAATTTAGACTTATCCAACATCTTTCATATCCTAAAGGCACTTCTGTCAATGACGCAATTGACCCCCAACTTAGCTCCGTGTGATATCAATCATTTGATAGCGCTCTGGACTTGGTTAGACAGGCTGGGAAAGGCGCTCTACTCGCAAAATTGGACATAGAGTCCGCCTTCCGGTTGTTGCCTCTCCACCCTTCAGTTTTCCCTCTTATGGGATGTAAGTTTCAGGGTTTGTACTACGTGGATCGCTGCCTCCCTATGGGATGCTCCCTGTCATGCACGCTTTTTGAAGCATTTAGCTCATTCCTACACTGGGTGGTTGCCAGTGATACAGGCAGCGATTCAATAGCGCATTACCTAGACGACTTCCTCCTTGTGGGAGGATCTGACTCAGGTGAATGTCTGAATCTAATGAACAGCATGCGCGGCATAATGGCCAAATTTGGAGTACCTCTGGCAGAGGACAAAACACAGGGCCCCGCGACATGTTTGGTTTTCCTGGGCATTGAAATTGACACATTGGAAATGGTCTGTAGGTTGCCTACTGACAAAATTGAAGCAATGCTGGAGGCGGTTCGTGTGGCCGTTTCAAAAAGGGCCCTTTCCTTGAAGCAGTTGCAATCATTGCTAGGGCTCCTTAATTTCGCTTGCAAGGTAATACCTATGGGCAGGATCTTTAATCGTAGGCTGGAAAGACAATTGAGTGGAAGAACAAAACCTACTCAGAGGATTGGCCTCACGGTGGACCTGCTGGCGGATCTGAGAGTCTGGGAGGTTTTTCTAAAATCCTTCAATGGCGTGCGTGTCTGGCGCTCAGACCCCATATCTAGTCAACTGTTGCATCTTTTCACAGATGCGGCAGGATCACATGGGTACGGTGCTTACTTCCAGGGGGAATGGAGAGCAGAGCATTGGCCGGCCTCCTGGTACCTTCGGGGTTTCACCCGTAACCTAACCCTCCTGGAGCTTTTTCCCATAGTCCTGTCAGTGGAACTCTGGGGATTAAGATTCTCAAATAAGACAATCATATTCTGGACAGACAACACCAGTGTTGTCTTTGCGATTAACAACCTGTCGGCCACCTTGGCCATGGTGGTAACGCTGCTGCGGCACTTGGTATTGCGTTGCCTGGAACTCAACATTCAGTTCCAGGCGAAGCATGTGCCAGGTGTCAATAATGTGGTAGCAGACGCCCTGTCCAGATTTGAGTGGGACAATTTTAGACGCTTAGTTCCTAACGCATCACCAGTGGGTTTACGTTGTCCTGCTTTTCTTTGGCAGCTGGTCGCTCCTGGGTAGCCCTATTGCCAATGGTACGTTCTTCCTTAGCCCCCTCTACCTGGCGCACTTACTCAAAACTCTGGAACGAATGGGACCAGTTTTGTTGGTCCAGGGGCATGGATGCCGCACAAGGAACATTGCATCTCTGTGTGATTGGTTGGTGAGTCTTCACAACTTAGGCACGCGTCAGGGTTCACTCCAGTCTAAATTAGCTGCGTTATCATTCTTTTATAAAGCACTGGGGCACCCGGATCCAACTAACTCATTCTTCATTCGGCAAGTTGTAAAAGGGTGGGGCAGGATCTGTATTACTTGCTAGTGCCCCACACCTCTTTGTCACACTGGCACATTCCCTATTACTTGCTAGTGCCCCACACCTCTTTGTCACACTGGCACATTCCCTATTACTTGCTAGTGCCCCTCACCTCTCTGTCACACTGGCACATTCCCTATTACTTGCTAGTGCCCCTCACCCTTCTCTTTCACACTGGCACATTCCCTATTACTTGCTAGTGCCCCACACCTCTTTGTCACACTGGCACATTCCCTATTACTTGCTAGTGCCCCTCACCTCTCTGTCACACTGGCACATTCCCTATTACTTGCTAGTGCCCCTCACCTCTCTGTCACACTGGCACATTCCCTATTAATTGCTAGTGCCCCTCACCTCTCTGTCACACTGGCACATTCCCTATTACTTGCTAGTGCCCCTCACCCTTCTCTGTCACACTGGCATATTCCCTATTACTTGCTAGTTCCCCTCACCTCTTTGTCACACTGGCACATTCCCTATTACTTGCTAGTGCCCCTCACCTCTCTGTCACACTGGCACATTCCCTATTACTTGCTAGTGCCCCTCACCTCTCTGTCACACTGGCACATTCCCTATTAATTGCTAGTGCCCCTCACCTCTTTGTCACACTGGCACATTCCCTATTACTTGCTAGTGCCCCACACCTCTTTGTCACACTGGCACATTCCCTATTACTTGCTAGTGCCCCTCACCTCACTGGCACATTCCCTATTAATTGCTAGTGCCCCTCACCTCTTTGTCACACTGGCACATTCCCTATTACTTGCTAGTGCCCCTCACCTCACTGGCACATTCCCTATTAATTGCTAGTGCCCCTCACCTCTTTGTCACACTGGCACATTCCCTATTACTTGCTAGTGCCCCTCACCCTTCTCTGTCACACTGGCACATTCCCTATTACTTGCTAGTGCCCCTCACCTCTTTGTCACACTGGCACATTCCCTATTACTTGCTAGTGCCCCACACCTCTTTGTCACACTGGCACATTCCCTATTACTTGCTAGTGCCCCACACCTCTTTGTCACACTGGCACATTCCCTATTACTTGCTAGTGTCCCTCACCTCTCTGTCACACTGGCACATTCCCTATTACTTGCTAGTGTCCCTCACCTCTCTGTCACACTGGCACATTCCCTATTACTTGCTAGTGCCCCTCACCTCTCTGTCACACTGGCACATTCCCTATTACTTGCTAGTGCCCCACACCTCTTTGTCACACTGGCACATTCCCTATTACTTGCTAGTGCCCCACACCTCTTTGTCACACTGGCACATTCCCTATTACTTGCTAGTGCCCCACACCTCTTTGTCACACTGGCACATTCCCTATTACTTGCTAGTGCCCCTCACCTCTCTGTCACACTGGCACATTCCCTATTAATTGCTAGTGCCCCTCACCTCTCTGTCACACTGGCACATTCCCTATTACTTGCTAGTGTCCCTCACCCTTCTCTGTCACACTGGCACATTCCCTATTACTTGCTAGTGCCCCTCACCTCTCTGTCACACTGGCACATTCCCTTTTACTTGCTAGTGCCCCTCACCTCTTTGTCACGCTGGCACATTTCCTATTACTTGCTAGTGTCCCTCACCTCTTTGTCACACTGGCACATTCCCTATTACTTGCTAGTGCCCCTCACCTCTTTGTCACACTGGCACATTCCCTATTACATGCTAGTACCCCTCACCTCTTTGTCACACTGGCACATTCCCTATTACTTGTTAGTGCCTCTCACCTCTTTGTGACACTGGCACATTCCCTATAACTTGCTAGTACCTCTCACCTCTCTATCACACTGGCACTTTCCCTATTACTTGCTAGTGCCCCTCACCTCTTTGTCACACTGGCACATTCCCTATTACTTGCTAGTGCCTCTCACCCTTCTCTGTCACACTGTCACATTTCCTATTACTTGCTAGTGCCCCTCACCTCTCTGTCACACTGGCACATTCCCTATTACTTGCTAGTGCCCCTCACCCTTCTCTGTCACACTGGCACATTCCCTATTACTTGCTAGTGCCCCTCACCTCTGTCACACTGGCACATTCCCTATTACTTGCTAGTGTCCCTCACCTCTCTGTCACACTGTCACATTTCCTATTACTTGCTAGTGCCCCTCACCTCATTGTCACACTGGCACATTCCCTATTACTTGTGAGTGCCCCTCACCCTTCTCTGTCACACTGTCACATTTCCTATTACTTGCTAGTGCCCCTCACCTCATTGTCACACTGGCACATTCCCTATTACTTGTGAGTGCCCCTCACCTCTCTGTCACACTGGCACATTCCCTATTAATTGCTAGTGCCCCTCACCTCTTTGTCACACTGGCACATTCCCTATTACTTGCTAGTGCCCCTCACCTCTCTGTCACACTGGCACATTCCCTATTACTTGCTAGTGTCCCTCACCTCTTTGTCACACTGGCACATTCCCTATTACTTGCTAGTGTCCCTCACCTCTCTGTCACACTGGCACATTCCCTATTACTTGCTAGTGCCCCTCACCTCTTTGTCACACTGGCACATTTCCTATTACTTGCTAGTGCCCCTCACCTCACTGTCACACTGGCACATTCCCTATTACTTGCTAGTGCCCCTCACCCTTCTCTGTCACACTGGCACATTCCCTATTACTTGCTAGTGCCCCTCAACTCTTTGTCACACTGGCACATTCCCTATTACTTGCTAGTGCCCCACACCTCTTTGTCACACTGGCACATTCCCTATTTCTTGCTAGTGCCCCACACCTCTTTGTCACACTGGCACATTCCCTATTACTTGCTAGTGCCCCACACCTCTTTGTCACACTGGCACATTCCCTATTACTTGCTAGTGTCCCTCACCTGTCTGTCACACTGGCACATTCCCTATTACTTGCTAGTGCCCCACACCTCTTTGTCACACTGGCACATTCCCTATTACTTGCTAGTGCCCCACACCTCTTTGTCACACTGGCACATTCCCTATTACTTGCTAGTGCCCCTCACCTCTCTGTCACACTGGCACATTCCCTATTAATTGCTAGTGCCCCTCACCTCTCTGTCACACTGGCACATTCCCTATCAATTGCTAGTGCCCCTCACCTCTTTGTCACACTGGCACATTTCCTATTACTTGCTAGTGCCCCTCACCTCTTTGTCACACTGGCACATTCCCTATTACTTGCTAGTGCCCCACACCTCTTTGTCACACTGGCACATTCCCTATTACTTGCTAGTGCCCCACACCTCTTTGTCACACTGGCACATTCCCTATTACTTGCTAGTGACCCTTACCTCTTTTTCACACTGGCACATTCCCTATTACTTGCTAGTGCCCCTCACCCTTCTCTGTCACACTGGCACATTCCCTATTAATTGCTAGTGTCTCTCACCTCTCTGTCACACTGGCACATTCCCTATTACTTGCTAATGTCCCTCACCCTTCTCTGTCACACTGGCACATTCCCTATTACTTGCTAGTGCCCCTCACCCTTCTCTGTCACACTGGCACATTCCCTATTACTTGCTAGTGCCCCTCACCCTTCTCTGTCACACTGGCACATTCCCTATTACTTGCTAGTGCCCCTCACCTCTCTGTCACACTGGCACATTCCCTATTAATTGCTAGTGCCCCTCACCTCTCTGTCACACTGGCACATTCCCTATTACTTGCTAGTGCCCCTCACCTCACTGTCACACTGGCACATTCCCTATTACTTGCTAGTGCCTCTCACCCTTCTCTGTCACACTGTCACATTTCCTATTACTTGCTAGTGCCCCTCACCTCTCTGTCACACTGGCACATTCCCTATTACTTGCTAGTGCCCCTCACCCTTCTCTGTCACACTGGCACATTCCCTATTACTTGCTAGTGCCCCTCACCTCTGTCACACTGGCACATTCCCTATTACTTGCTAGTGTCCCTCACCTCTCTGTCACACTGTCACATTTCCTATTACTTGCTAGTGCCCCTCACCTCATTGTCAGACTGGCACATTCCCTATTACTTGTGAGTGCCCCTTACCCTTCTCTGTCACACTGTCACATTTCCTATTACTTGCTAGTGCCCCTCACCTCATTGTCACACTGGCACATTCCCTATTACTTGTGAGTGCCCCTCACCTCTCTGTCACACTGGCACATTCCCTATTAATTGCTAGTGCCCCTCACCTCTTTGTCACACTGGCACATTCCCTATTACTTGCTAGTGCCCCTCACCTCTCTGTCACACTGGCACATTCCCTATTACTTGCTAGTGTCCCTCACCTCTTTGTCACACTGGCACATTCCCTATTACTTGCTAGTGTCCCTCACCTCTCTGTCACACTGGCACATTCCCTATTACTTGCTAGTGCCCCTCACCTCTTTGTCACACTGGCACATTTCCTATTACTTGCTAGTGCCCCTCACCTCACTGTCACACTGGCACATTCCCTATTACTTGCTAGTGCCCCTCACCCTTCTCTGTCACACTGGCACATTCCCTATTACTTGCTAGTGCCCCTCAACTCTTTGTCACACTGGCACATTCCCTATTACTTGCTAGTGCCCCACACCTCTTTGTCACACTGGCACATTCCCTATTTCTTGCTAGTGCCCCACACCTCTTTGTCACACTGGCACATTCCCTATTACTTGCTAGTGCCCCACACCTCTTTGTCACACTGGCACATTCCCTATTACTTGCTAGTGTCCCTCACCTCTCTGTCACACTGGCACATTCCCTATTACTTGCTAGTGCCCCACACCTCTTTGTCACACTGGCACATTCCCTATTACTTGCTAGTGCCCCACACCTCTTTGTCACACTGGCACATTCCCTATTACTTGCTAGTGCCCCTCACCTCTCTGTCACACTGGCACATTCCCTATTAATTGCTAGTGCCCCTCACCTCTCTGTCACACTGGCACATTCCCTATCAATTGCTAGTGCCCCTCACCTCTTTGTCACACTGGCACATTTCCTATTACTTGCTAGTGCCCCTCACCTCTTTGTCACACTGGCACATTCCCTATTACTTGCTAGTGCCCCACACCTCTTTGTCACACTGGCACATTCCCTATTACTTGCTAGTGCCCCACACCTCTTTGTCACACTGGCACATTCCCTATTACTTGCTAGTGACCCTTACCTCTTTTTCACACTGGCACATTCCCTATTACTTGCTAGTGCCCCTCACCCTTCTCTGTCACACTGGCACATTCCCTATTAATTGCTAGTGTCTCTCACCTCTCTGTCACACTGGCACATTCCCTATTACTTGCTAATGTCCCTCACCCTTCTCTGTCACACTGGCACATTCCCTATTACTTGCTAGTGCCCCTCACCCTTCTCTGTCACACTGGCACATTCCCTATTACTTGCTAGTGCCCCTCACCCTTCTCTGTCACACTGGCACATTCCCTATTACTTGCTAGTGCCCCTCACCTCTCTGTCACACTGGCACATTCCCTATTAATTGCTAGTGCCCCTCACCTCTCTGTCACACTGGCACATTCCCTATTACTTGCTAGTGCCCCTCACCTCACTGTCACACTGGCACATTCCCTATTACTTGCTAGTGCCCCTCACCTCACTGTCACACTGGCACATTCCCTATTACTTGCTAGTGCCCCTCACCTCACTGTCACACTGGCACATTCCCTATTACTTGTGAGTGCCCCTCACCCTTCTCTGTCACACTGGCACATTCCCTATTACTTGTGAGTGCCCCTCACCCTTCTCTGTCACACTGGCACATTCCCTATTACTTGCTAGTGCCCCTCACCTCTCTGTCACACTGGCACATTCCCTATTACTTGCTAGTGTCCCTCACCCTTCTCTGTCACACTGGCACATTCCCTATTACTTGCTAGTGCCCCTCACCTCTCTGTCACACTGGCACATTCCCTATTAATTGCTAGTGCCCCTCACCTCTCTGTCACACTGGCACATTCCCTATTACTTGCTAGTGCCCCTCACCTCTCTGTCACACTGACACATTCCCTATTACTTGCTAGTGCCCCTCACACCTCTCTGTCACACTGGCACATTCCCTATTACTTGCTAGTGTCCCTCACCTCTCTGTCACACTGGCACATTCCCTATTAATTGCTAGTGCCCCTCACCTCTTTGTCACACTGGCACATTCCCTATTAATTGCTAGTGCCCCTCACCTCTTTGTCACACTGGCACATTCCCTATTACTTGCTAGTGCCCCTCACCTCTTTGTCACACTGGCACATTCCCTATTACTTGCTAGTGCCCCTCACCTCTCTGTCACACTGGCACATTCCCTATTACTTGCTAGTGCCCCTCACCTCTCTGTCACACTGGCACATTCCCTATTACTTGCTAGTGTCCCTCACCTCTCTGTCACACTGGCACATTCCCTATTAATTGCTAGTGCCCCTCACCTCTTTGTCACACTGGCACATTCCCTATTAATTGCTAGTGCCCCTCACCTCTTTGTCACACTGGCACATTCCCTATTACTTGCTAGTGCCCCTCACCTCTCTGTCACACTGGCACATTCCCTATTACTTGCTAGTGCCCCTCACCTCTTTGTCACACTGGCACATTCCCTATTACTTGCTAGTGCCCCTCACACTTCTCTGTCACACTGGCACATTCCCTATTACTTGCTAGTGCCCCTCACACTTCTCTGTCACACTGGCACATTCCCTATTACTTGCTAGTGCCCCTCACCTCTCTGTCACACTGGCACATTCCCTATTAATTGCTAGTGCCCCTCACCCTTCTCTGTCACACTGGCACATTCCCTATTACTTGCTAGTGCCCCTCACCTCTCTGTCACACTGGCACATTCCCTATTAATTGCTAGTGCCCCTCACCTCTCTTTCACACTGGCACATTCCCTATTACTTGCTAGTGTCTCTCACCTCTCTGTCACACTGGCACATTCCCTATTACTTGCTAGTGCCCCTCACCTCTTTGTCACACTGGCACATTCCCTATTACTTGCTAGTGCCCCTCACCTCTCTGTCACACTGGCACATTCCCTATTAATTGCTAGTGCCCCTCACCTCTCTGTCACACTGGCACATTCCCTATTAATTGCTAGTTCCCCTCACCTCTTTGTCACACTGGCACATTCCCTATTACTTGCTAGTGCCCCACACCTCTTTGTCACACTGGCACATTCCCTATTACTTGCTAGTGCCCCTCACCTCTTTGTCACACTGGCACATTCCCTATTACTTGCTAGTGCCCCACACCTCTTTGTCACACTGGCACATTCCCTATTACTTGCTAGTGTCTCTCACCTCTTTGTCACACTGGCACATTCCCTATTACTTGCTAGTGCCCCTCACCTCTTTGTCACACTGGCACATTCCCTATTACGTGCTAGTGCCCCTCACCTCTCTGTCACACTGGCACATTCCCTATTACTTGCTAGTGCACCTCACCCTTCTCTGTCACACTGGCATATTCCCTATTACTTGCTAGTGCCCCTTACCCTTCTCTGTCAAACTGGCACATTCCCTATTACTTCCTCACCTCTTTGTCACACTGGCACATTACTTCCTCACCTCTTTGTCACACTGGCACATTCCCTATTACTTGCTAGTGCCCCTCACCCTTCTCTGTCACACTGGCACATTCCCTATTACTTGCTAGTGCCCCTCACCTCTCTGTCACACTGGCACATTCCCTTTTACTTGCTAGTGCCCCTCACCTCTTTGTCACACTGGCACATTTCCTATTACTTGCTAGTGTCCCTCACCTCTTTGTCACACTGGCACATTCCCTATTACTTGCTAGTGCCCCTCACCTCTTTGTCACACTGGCACATTCCCTATTACTTGCTAGTGCCCCTCACCCTTCTCTGTCACACTGGCACATTCCCTATTACTTGCTAGTGCCCCTCACCTCTTTGTCACACTGGCACATTCCCTATTACTTGCTAGTACCCCTCACACTTCTCTGTCACACTGGCACATTCCCTATAACTTGCTAGTACCCCTCACCTCTTTGTCACACTGGCACATTCCCTATTACTTGTTAGTGCCTCTCACCTCTTTGTGACACTGGCACATTCCCTATAACTTGCTAGAACCTCTCACCTCTCTATCACACTGGCACTTTCCCTATTACTTGCTAGTGCCCCTCACCTCTTTGTCACACTGGCACATTCCCTATTACTTGCTAGTGCCTCTCACCCTTCTCTGTCACACTGTCACATTTCCTATTACTTGCTAGTGCCCCTCACCTCTCTGTCACACTGGCACATTCCCTATTACTTGCTAGTGCCCCTCACCTCTCTGTCACACTGGCACATTCCCTATTACTTGCTAGTGCCCCTCACCTCTCTGTCACACTGGCACATTCCCTATTACTTGCTAGTGTCCCTCACCTCTCTGTCACACTGTCACATTTCCTATTACTTGCTAGTGCCCCTCACCTCATTGTCACACTGGCACATTCCCTATTACTTGTGAGTGCCCCTCACCCTTCTCTGTCACACTGTCACATTTCCTATTACTTGCTAGTTCCCCTCACCTCATTGTCACACTGGCACATTCCCTATTACTTGTGAGTGCCCCTCACCTCTCTGTCACACTGGCACATTCCCTATTAATTGCTAGTGCCCCTCACCTCTTTGTCACACTGGCACATTCCCTATTACTTGCTAGTGCCCCTCACCTCTCTGTCACACTGGCACATTCCCTATTACTTGCTAGTGCCCCTCACCTCTTTGTCACACTGGCACATTCCCTATTACTTGCTAGTGTCCCTCACCTCTCTGTCACACTGGCACATTCCCTATTACTTGCTAGTGCCCCTCACCTCTCTGTCACACTGGCACATTCCCTATTACTTGCTAGTGCCCCTCACCTCTTTGTCACACTGGCACATTCCCTATTACTTGCTAGTGCCCCTCACCTCTCTGTCACACTGGCACATTCCCTATTACTTGCTAGTGCCCCTCACCCTTCTCTGTCACACTGGCACATTCCCTATTACTTGCTAGTGCCCCTCACCTCTCTGTCACACTGGCACATTCCCTATTACTTGCTAGTGCCCCTCACCTCTCTGTCACACTGGCACATTCCCTATTACTTGCTAGTGCCCCTCACCTCTTTGTCACACTGGCACATTCCCTATTACTTGCTAGTGCCCCTCACCTCTTTGTCACACTGGCACATTCCCTATTACTTGCTAGTGCCCCTCACCTCTTTGTCACACTGGCACATTCCCTATTACTTGCTAGTGCCCCTCACACTTCTCTGTCACACTGACACATTCTCTATTACTTGCTAGCGCCCCTCACACTTCTCTGTCACACTGGCACATTCCCTATTACTTGCTAGTGCCCCTCACACTTCTCTGTCACACTGACACATTCTCTATTACTTGCTAGTGCCCCTCACCCTTCTCTGTCACACTGACACATTCTCTATTACTTGCTAGTGCCCCTCACCTCTCTGTCACACTGGCACATTCCCTATTACTTGCTAGTGTCTCTCACCTCTCTGTCACACTGGCACATTCCCTATTACTTGCTAGTGCCCCTCACCCTCTCTGTCACACTGGCACATTCCCTATTACTTGCTAGCGCCCCTCACACTTCTCTGTCACACTGGCACATTCCCTATTACTTGCTAGTGCCCCTCACACTTCTCTGTCACACTGGCACATTCCCTATTACTTGCTAGTGCCCCTCACCCTTCTCTGTCACACTGGCACATTCCCTATTACTTGCTAGTGTCCCTCACCCTTCTCTGTCACACTGGCACATTCCCTATTACTTGCTAGTGCCCCTCACCTCTCTGTCACACTGGCACATTCCCTATTACTTGCTAGTGCCCCTCACCTCTCTGTCACACTGGCACATTCCCTATTACTTGCTAGTGCCCCTCACCCTTCTCTGTCACACTGGCACATTCCCTATTACTTGCTAGTGCCCCTCACCCTTCTCTGTCACACTGGCACATTCCCTATTACTTGCTAGTGTCCCTCACCCTTCTCTGTCACACTGGCACATTCCCTATTACTTGCTAGTGCCCCACACCTCTTTGTCACACTGGCACATTCCCTATTACTTGCTAGTGCCCCTCACCTCTCTGTCACACTGGCACATTCCCTATTACTTGCTAGTGTCCCTCACCTCTCTGTCACACTGGCACATTCCCTATTACTTGCTAGTGCCCCTCACCCTTCTCTGTCACACTGGCACATTCCCTATTACTTGCTAGTGCCCCTCACCTCTTTGTCACACTGGCACATTCCCTATTACTTGCTAGTGCCCCTCACCTCTTTGTCACACTGGCACATTCCCTATTACTTGCTAGTGCCCCTCACCTCTCTGTCACACTGACACATTCCCTATTACTTGCTAGTGCCCCTCACCTCTCTGTCACACTGGCACATTCCCTATTACTTGCTAGTGCCCCTCACCTCTTTGTCACACTGGCACATTCCCTATTACTTGCTAGTGCCCCTCACACTTCTCTGTCACACTGGCACATTCCCTATTACTTGCTAGTGCCCCTCACCCTTCTCTGTCACACTGACACATTCTCTATTACTTGCTAGCGCCCCTCACACTTCTCTGTCACACTGGCACACTAGCAATTAATAGGGAATGTGCCAGTGTGACAGAGAGGTGAGGGACACTAGCAAGTAATAGGGAATGTGCCAGTGTGACAGAGAGGTGAGGGACACTAGCAAGTAATAGGGAATGTGCCAGTGTGACAGAGAGGTGAGGGGCACTAGCAAGTAATAGGGAATGTGCCAGTGTGACAAAGAGGTGAGGGGCACTAGCAATTAATAGGGAATGTGCCAGTGTGACAGAGAGGTGAGGGGCACTCACAAGTAATAGGGAATGTGCCAGTGTGACAATGAGGTGAGGGGCACTAGCAAGTAATAGGAAATGTGACAGTGTGACAGAGAGGTGAGGGACACTAGCAAGTAATAGAGAATGTGTCAGTGTGACAGAGAGGTGAGGGGCACTAGCAAGTAATAGGGAATGTGCCAGTGTGACAGAGAAGGGTGAGGGGCACTAGCAAGTAATAGGGAATGTGTCAGTGTGACAGAGAGGTGAGGGGCACTAGCAAGTAATAGGGAATGTGCCAGTGTGACAGAGAGGTGAGGGGCACTAGCAAGTAATAGGGAATGTGCCAGTGTGACAGAGAGGTGAGGGGCACTAGCAAGTAATAGGAAATGTGACAGTGTGACAGAGAAGGGTGAGAGGCACTAGCAAGTAATAGGGAATGTGCCAGTGTGACAAAGAGGTGAGGGGCACTAGCAAGTAATAGGGAATGTGCCAGTGTGACAAAGAGGTGAGGGACACTAGCAAGTAATAGGAAATGTGCCAGTGTGACAAAGAGGTGAGGGGCACTAGCAAGTAAAAGGGAATGTGCCAGTGTGACAGAGAAGGGTGAGGGGCACTAGCAAGTAATAGGGAATGTGCCAGTGTGACAGAGAAGGGTGAGGGGCACTAGCAAGTAATAGGGAATGTGCCAGTGTGACAAAGAGGTGAGGAAGTAATGTGCCAGTGTGACAAAGAGGTGAGGAAGTAATAGGGAATGTGCCAGTTTGACAGAGAAGGGTAAGGGGCACTAGCAAGTAATAGGGAATATGCCATTACTAGCAAGTAATAGGGAATATGCCAGTGTGACAGAGAAGGGTGAGGTGCACTAGCAAGTAATAGGGAATGTGCCAGTGTGACAGAGAGGTGAGGGGCACTAGCACGTAATAGGGAATGTGCCAGTGTGACAAAGAGGTGAGGGGCACTAGCAAGTAATAGGGAATGTGCCAGTGTGACAAAGAGGTGAGAGACACTAGCAAGTAATAGGGAATGTGCCAGTGTGACAAAGAGGTGTGGGGCACTAGCAAGTAATAGGGAATGTGCCAGTGTGACAAAGAGGTGAGGGGCACTAGCAAGTAATAGGGAATGTGCCAGTGTGACAAAGAGGTGTGGGGCACTAGCAAGTAATAGGGAATGTGCCAGTGTGACAAAGAGGTGAGGGGAACTAGCAAGTAATAGGGAATGTGCCAGTGTGACAGAAGTGTGAGGGGCACTAGCAAGTAATAGGGAATGTGCCAGTGTGACAAAGAGGTGTGGGGCACTAGCAAGTAATAGGGAATGTGCCAGTGTGACAAAGAGGTGAGGGGAACTAGCAATTAATAGGGAATGTGACAGAGAGGTGAGGGGCACTAGCAATTAATAGGGAATGTGCCAGTGTGACAGAGAGGTGAGGGGCACTAGCAAGTAATAGGGAATGTGCCAGTGTGACAGAGAGGTGAGGGGCACTAGCCATTAATAGGGAATGTGCCAGTGTGACAGAGAGGTGAGGGGCACTAGCAAGTAATAGGGAATGTGCCAGTGTGACAGAGAAGGGTGAGGGGCACTAGCAATTAATAGGGAATGTGCCAGTGTGACAGAGGTGAGGGGCACTAGCAATTAATAGGGAATGTGCCAGTGTGACAGAGAAGTGTGAGGGGCACTAGCAAGTAATAGGGAATGTGCCAGTGTGACAAAGAGGTGAGGGGCACTAGCAAGTACCCCTCACCTCTCTGTCACACTGACACATTCCCTATTACTTGCTAGTGCCCCTCACCTCTTTGTCACACTGGCACATTCCCTATTACTTGCTAGTGCCCCTCACACTTCTCTGTCACACTGGCACATTCCCTATTATTTGCTAGTGCCCCTCACCCTTCTCTGTCACACTGGCACATTCCCTATTACTTGCTAGTGCCCCTCACCTCTCTGTCACACTGGCACATTCCCTATTAATTACTAGTGCCCCTCACCTCTCTGTCACACTGGCACATTCCCTATTACTTGCTAGTGCCCCTCACCTCTCTGTCACACTGGCACATTCCCTATTACTTGCTAGTGCCCCTCACCTCTCTGTCACACTGGCACATTCCCTATTACTTGCTAGTGTCCCTCACCTCTCTGTCACACTGGCACATTCCCTATTACTTGCTAGTGCCCCTCACCTCTCTGTCACACTGGCACATTCCCTATTACTTGCTAGTGCCCCTCACCCTTCTCTGTCACACTGGCACATTCCCTATTACTTGCTAGTGCCCCTCACCTCTCTGTCACACTGGCACATTCCCTATTACTTGCTAGTGTCCCTCACCTCTCTGTCACACTGGCACATTCCCTATTACTTGCTAGTGCCCCTCACCTCTCTGTCACACTGGCACATTCCCTATTACTTGCTAGTGCCCCTCACCCTTCTCTGTCACACTGGCACATTCCCTATTACTTGCTAGTGCCCCTCACCCTTCTCTGTCACACTGGCACATTCCCTATTACTTGCTAGTGCCCCTCACCTCACTGTCACACTGGCACATTCTCTATTACTTGTGAGTGCCCCTCACCCTTCTCTGTCACACTGGCACATTCCCTATTACTTGCTAGTGCCCCTCACCTCTCTGTCACACTGGCACATTCCCTATTACTTGCTAGTGTCCCTCACCTCTCTGTCACACTGGCACATTCCCTATTACTTGCTAGTGCCCCTCACCTCTCTGTCACACTGGCACATTCCCTATTAATTGCTAGTGCCCCTCACCTCATTGTCACACTGGCACATTCCCTATTACTTGTGAGTGCCCCTCACCCTTCTCTGTCACACTGGCACATTCCCTATTACTTGCTAGTGCCCCTCACCTCTCTGTCACACTGGCACATTCCCTATTACTTGCTAGTGTCCCTCACCTCTCTGTCACACTGGCACATTCCCTATTACTTGCTAGTGTCCCTCACCTCTCTGTCACACTGGCACATTCCCTATTAATTGCTAGTGCCCCTCACCTCTTTGTCACACTGGCACATTCCCTATTACTTGCTAGTGCCCCTCACCTTTCTGTCACACTGGCACATTCCCTATTACTTGCTAGTGCCCCTCACCTCTTTGTCACACTGGCACATTCCCTATTACTTGCTAGTGCCCCTCACCTCTTTGTCACACTGGCACATTCCCTATTACTTGCTAGTGCCCCTCACCTCACTATCACACTGGCACATTCCCTATTACTTGCTAGTGCCCCTCACCTCTTTGTCACACTGGAACATTCCCTATTACTTGCTAGAGTCCCTCACCTCTCTGTCACACTGGCACATTCCCTATTACTTGCTAGTGCCCCTCACCCTTCTCTGTCACACTGACACATTCCCTATTACTTGCTAGTGCCCCTCACCCTTCTCTGTCACACTGGCATATTCCCTATTACTTGCTAGTGCCCCTCACCTCTCTGTCACACTGGCACATTCCCTATTACTTGTGAGTGCCCCTCACCTCTCTGTCACACTGGCACATTCTCTATTACTTGCTAGTGCCCCTCACCTCTCTGTCACACTGACACATTCCCTATTACTTGCTAGTGCCCCTCACCTCTTTGTCACACTGGCACATTCCCTATTACTTGCTAGTGCCCCTCACACTTCTCTGTCACACTGGCACATTCCCTATTATTTGCTAGTGCCCCTCACACTTCTCTGTCACACTGGCACATTCCCTATTACTTGCTAGTGCCCCTCACACTTCTCTGTCACACTGGCACATTCCCTATTACTTGCTAGTGCCCCTCACCCTTCTCTGTCACACTGGCACATTCCCTATTACTTGCTAGTGCCCCTCACCCTTCTCTGTCACACTGGCACATTCCCTATTACTTGCTAGTGCCCCTCACCTCTCTGTCACACTGGCACATTCCCTATTAATTACTAGTGTCCCTCACCTCTCTGTCACACTGGCACATTCCCTATTACTTGCTAGTGTCCCTCACCTCTCTGTCACACTGGCACATTCCCTATTACTTGCTAGTGCCCCTCACCTCTCTGTCACACTGGCACATTCCCTATTACTTGCTAGTGCCCCTCACCCTTCTCTGTCACACTGGCACATTCCCTATTACTTGCTAGTGCCCCTCACCCTTCTCTGTCACACTGGCACATTCCCTATTACTTGCTAGTGCCCCTCACCTCACTGTCACACTGGCACATTCTCTATTACTTGTGAGTGCCCCTCACCCTTCTCTGTCACACTGGCACATTCCCTATTACTTGCTAGTGCCCCTCACCCTTCTCTGTCACACTGGCACATTCCCTATTACTTGCTAGTGTCCCTCACCTCTCTGTCACACTGGCACATTCCCTATTACTTGCTAGTGTCCCTCACCTCTCTGTCACACTGGCACATTCCCTATTAATTGCTAGTGCCCCTCACCTCTTTGTCACACTGGCACATTCCCTATTACTTGCTAGTGCCCCTCACCTCTCTGTCACACTGGCACATTCCCTATTAATTGCTAGTGCCCCTCACCTCATTGTCACACTGGCACATTCCCTATTACTTGTGAGTGCCCCTCACCCTTCTCTGTCACACTGGCACATTCCCTATTACTTGCTAGTGCCCCTCAACTCTTTGTCACACTGGCACATTCCCTATTACTTGCTAGTGCCCCTCAACTCTTTGTCACACTGGCACATTCCCTATTACTTGCTAGTGTCCCTCACCTCTCTGTCACACTGACACATTCCCTATTACTTGCTAGTGCCCCTCACCTCTCTGTCACACTGGCACATTCCCTATTACTTGCTAGTGCCCCTCACCTCTCTGTCACACTGGCACATTCCCTATTACTTGCTAGTGCCCCTCACCCTTCTCTGTCACACTGGCACATTCCCTATTACTTGCTAGTGCCCCTCACCTCTTTGTCACACTGGCACATTCCCTATTACTTGCTAGTGTCCCTCACCTCTTTGTCACACTGGCACATTCCCTATTACTTGCTAGTGCCCCTCACCTCTTTGTCACACTGGCACATTTCCTATTACTTGCTAGCGCCCCTCACACTTCTCTATCACACTGACACATTCTCTATTACTTGCTAGCGCCCCTCACACTTCTCTGTCACACTGGCACATTCCCTATTACTTGCTAGTGCCCCTCACACTTCTCTGTCACACTGACACATTCTCTATTACTTGCTAGCGCCCCTCACACTTCTCTGTCACACTGACACATTCCTCTATTACTTGCTAGTGCCCCTCACCTCTCTGTCACACTGGCACATTCCCTATTACTTGCTAGTGTCCTCTCACCTCTCTGTCACACTGGCACATTCCCTATTACTTGCTAGTGCCCCTCACCCTTCTCTGTCACACTGGCACATTCCCTATTACTTGCTAGCGCCCCTCACACCTTCTCTGTCACACTGGCACATTCCCTATTACTTGCTAGTGCCCCTCACACTTCTCTGTCACACTGACACATTCCCTATTACTTGCTAGTGCCCCTCACCCTTCTCTGTCACACTGGCACATTCCCTATTACTTGCTAGTGTCCCTCACCCTTCTCTGTCACACTGGCACATTCCCTATTACTTGCTAGTGCCCCTCACCTCTCTGTCACACTGGCACATTCCCTATTACTTGCTAGTGCCCCTCACCTCTCTGTCACACTGGCACATTCCCTATTACTTGCTAGTGCCCCTCACCCTTCTCTGTCACACTGGCACATTCCCTATTACTTGCTAGTGTCCCTCACCCTTCTCTGTCACACTGGCACATTCCCTATTACTTGCTAGTGTCCCTCACCCTTCTCTGTCACACTGGCACATTCCCTATTACTTGCTAGTGCCCCACACCTCTTTGTCACACTGGCACATTCCCTATTACTTGCTAGTGCCCCTCACCTCTCTGTCACACTGGCACATTCCCTATTACTTGCTAGTGTCCCTCACCTCTCTGTCACACTGGCACATTCCCTATTACTTGTGAGTGCCCCTCACCCTTCTCTGTCACACTGGCACATTCCCTATTACTTGCTAGTGCCCCTCAACTCTTTGTCACACTGGCACATTCCCTATTACTTGCTAGTGCCCCTCAACTCTTTGTCACACTGGCACATTCCCTATTACTTGCTAGTGTCCCTCACCTCTCTGTCACACTGACACATTCCCTATTACTTGCTAGTGCCCCTCACCTCTCTGTCACACTGGCACATTCCCTATTACTTGCTAGTGCCCCTCACCTCTCTGTCACACTGGCACATTCCCTATTACTTGCTAGTGCCCCTCACCCTTCTCTGTCACACTGGCACATTCCCTATTACTTGCTAGTGTCCCTCACCTCTTTGTCACACTGGCACATTCCCTATTACTTGCTAGTGTCCCTCACCTCTTTGTCACACTGGCACATTCCCTATTACTTGCTAGTGCCCCTCACCTCTTTGTCACACTGGCACATTTCCTATTACTTGCTAGCGCCCCTCACACTTCTCTATCACACTGACACATTCTCTATTACTTGCTAGCGCCCCTCACACTTCTCTGTCACACTGGCACATTCCCTATTACTTGCTAGTGCCCCTCACACTTCTCTGTCACACTGACACATTCTCTATTACTTGCTAGTGCCCCTCACCCTTCTCTGTCACACTGACACATTCTCTATTACTTGCTAGTGCCCCTCACCTCTCTGTCACACTGGCACATTCCCTATTACTTGCTAGTGTCTCTCACCTCTCTGTCACACTGGCACATTCCCTATTACTTGCTAGTGCCCCTCACCCTTCTCTGTCACACTGGCACATTCCCTATTACTTGCTAGCGCCCCTCACACTTCTCTGTCACACTGGCACATTCCCTATTACTTGCTAGTGCCCCTCACACTTCTCTGTCACACTGACACATTCCCTATTACTTGCTAGTGCCCCTCACCCTTCTCTGTCACACTGGCACATTCCCTATTACTTGCTAGTGTCCCTCACCCTTCTCTGTCACACTGGCACATTCCCTATTACTTGCTAGTGCCCCTCACCTCTCTGTCACACTGGCACATTCCCTATTACTTGCTAGTGCCCCTCACCTCTCTGTCACACTGGCACATTCCCTATTACTTGCTAGTGCCCCTCACCCTTCTCTGTCACACTGGCACATTCCCTATTACTTGCTAGTGTCCCTCACCCTTCTCTGTCACACTGGCACATTCCCTATTACTTGCTAGTGTCCCTCACCCTTCTCTGTCACACTGGCACATTCCCTATTACTTGCTAGTGCCCCACACCTCTTTGTCACACTGGCACATTCCCTATTACTTGCTAGTGCCCCTCACCTCTCTGTCACACTGGCACATTCCCTATTACTTGCTAGTGTCCCTCACCTCTCTGTCACACTGGCACATTCCCTATTACTTGCTAGTGCCTCTCACCTCTCTATCACACTGGCACTTTCCCTATTACTTGCTAGTGCCCCTCACCTCTCTGTCACACTGGCACATTCCCTATTACTTGCTAGTGCCCCTCACACTTCTCTGTCACACTGGCACATTCCCTATTACTTGCTAGTGCCCCTCACCTCTCTGTCACACTGGCACATTCCCTATTACTTGCTAGCGCCCCTCACACTTCTCTGTCACACTGGCACATTCCCTATTACTTGCTAGTGCCCCTCACCTCTCTGTCACACTGACACATTCCCTATTACTTGCTAGTGCCCCTCACCTCTCTGTCACACTGGCACATTCCCTATTACTTGCTAGCGCCCCTCACACTTCTCTGTCACACTGGCACATTCCCTATTACTTGCTAGTGTCCCTCACCTCTCTGTCACACTGGCACATTCCCTATTACTTGCTAGTGCCCCTCACCTCTCTGTCACACTGACACATTCTCTATTACTTGCTAGTGCCCCTCACCCTTCTCTGTCACACTGGCACATTCCCTATTACTTGCTAGTGCCCCTCACACTTCTCTGTCACACTGGCACATTCTCTATTACTTGCTAGTGCCCCTCACCTCTCTGTCACACTGGCACATTCTCTATTACTTGCTAGTGCCCCTCACCCTTCTCTGTCACACTGGCACATTCCCTATTACTTGCTAGCGCCCCTCACACTTCTCTGTCACACTGACACATTCTCTATTACTTGCTAGTGCCCCTCACCCTTCTCTGTCACACTGGCACATTCCCTATTACTTGCTAGCGCCCCTCACACTTCTCTGTCACACTGGCACATTCTCTATTACTTGCTAGTGCCCCTCACCTCTCTGTCACACTGACACATTCTTTATTACATACAGTGCTCTAAGTCATACTCGACTAGTCATTGGTTCTTGCTCATTTCATCCCTCGGTCACAGTGGTCCAGTATATAGTATTTGCTGGCCTTGTCACACCATTCACTTGAATTTGCAAGCCCCTTCACCTCTTTCTTTCATGCTGGGGTTTGGCTATAGGGAGTGCAGAAAAGCAAAAGGTTTAGAGCCCCCTGATGTTAAGGAGCCGGCCATGTTGGTCTGAAGAAGACACTGTCACAGTTTGTTAAGGGTACTTTGCTGTTCCACTTGTTACATTTGTCTCTTTGCAGTGAACTCCCTGGACTCAGTTTAGATCTGGGCCTTCGTGTAGGGAAGGTTCTCCCGTAAATCCACTAATGTTTCATCAAGTTATTGAACTAAAACTTCTTTGTGCAGATTTTAAATAATGAAACAAATAAAATAAAAATCTGTTAGTTTTAGAGAAACAGGAATATTACCGGGCGCTATTTGTTTGTAGGTCACAATAAGTTCAGATACTTTACACAACCTGAGCTTTATTAAGGATTCAGTGGCCAAGTGTCCTTGTATGACATTCGGGACTTAAATTCCTCCTGTCAGCCCCATAAATTAGTGCATACAGACGGGACTAAATAAACGGAGCCGTATATTACTGCCGGATGTGGACTTGCTTCGCTCAGTATTACCAGAGAGATATCTGGACGCCATAAAACATTAGCAAATGATAGTGTAATGGTTTGAACTGGTTCCCCTTCCCAGCTGAATAAATATCTCAGACAAGTGAACTGATAAGTAAACGATGCTCTTGCGCAGGGTTTTTTATTTCTTGTCTCCTCAAATTATTTGTAGAAAATTGCAATTTCCTCATATCAGCAAATCTTATTTTATTGCAAATAGAAATGTCTAAAAAATAAGAAAGTGATTATGTTTATATATATTTATCTCCATTCTTATCGCTTAGCAATTCGCTATAAATCCTTCCAGTTGACAAAGCGTTAACTAACAAATCATTCACAAACATAAGGGATTAAATGCCATACACTCCTATGTGGGAAAGTGAAATAATAACTTAACTGTATACATAATAACGTTTAATATAAATCTTAACCTTATTTCTAACGTAGAAATAAAAACACAACTTCTTGTGGTTATAAAACCTGCAGGTCACGTTTATTGTGGCAACACCAGGAATCCAACGGAACAGCACAAATAACACGGACCCGGGGGGCGGCAATCAGGTACTAGCTAATGCGTAGTAACCCACGCTAACAAGATGGGCAGTACCAGGGATGCAGGAGAGTAAGCAGGGGAGTACAGGTCTTAAAAAGGTAACCAAACCCCTCCTCTCTACCTGCAACACAAGAACACTCCCACTCCTCCGTCCTGGCTAGGGATGGGCAAATGTGTTTATATTCCAATTCGATTGTTAGAACCAATGTTATTGTAGACATTAAATTTACATAATAGAATGTTGATAAGAACGAGTATTCTTAAAAATGTTATTATTGAATGTTATTTACAGTTTTCAAATGTTACTTTTGAATTTGAATATCACATTAATAAAACACAGTATTAGAGGCCTACTTATTAAGCCGTCAACTGTGCTGCATTCGACGGCACCAATACGCTCGCCTGACATCGCCTAACATCGCTGCCGCAGACCTGAATACGTTCTCCATATTTAACAATAAAGCTGTCAAAAAGCCGCGCACCAAGTACGGTGCGACGAGCAGCGGACTGTTGTTAACTGACAGTCATCGATCTCACTGCTATTCGGCTTTTTCCCAGCTTTATTTATATACTGTCACTAAACACCGTAACTATACTAAACTGTTTAACCCCTATACCGCCTCTCCTGGACCCCGCCACAACTAAATAAAGTTATTAACCCCTAAACTGCCGCTCCCAGAGCCCACAGCTACCTACATTATGTTATTACCCCCTAATGTGCCGGCCCCCACACCGCCGCCACCTACATTATACTTATTAACCCCTAATCTGCTGTCCCCTACACCGCAGCCACCTACATTATGTTATTAACCCCTAAACCGCCAGCCCCCACATCACCATAAACTAAATTAACCTATTAACCCCTAAACCTAACAACCCGCTAACTTTATATTAAATATTAACTCATCCCTATCTTATAATCAATTTAAACTTACCTTTAAAATTACATTAAACTATATTAAATTAATAATTAACCTACCCTAACTATTGTAATAAAATTACATTAAACTATATTAAATTAATAATTAATCTACCCTAACTTTTATAATAAAATTACATCAAACTACAAATTAAATTAACTATATTATATATTTAGAAACCTAACCCTACTAAAATAATTTAAATCTACGCTAAAAAAATTACTAAGTTACAAAAAATAACAAACACTAAGTTACAAAAAATAAAAAAGAAATTATCAAAGATTTAAACTAATTACACCTAATCTAAGGGACCTATTAAAATAAATTGTGGGGCATTGCCCCAAAGAAATCAGCTCTTTTACCTGTAAATAAAAAAGAACAAACAACCCCCCCAACAGTAAAACCCACCACCCACACAACCAACCCCCCCAAATAAAAGTCTAACTAAAAAAACCTAAGCTCACCATTGCCCTGAAAAGGGCATTTGGATGGGCATTGCCCTTAAAAGGGCATTTAGCTCTATTGCACCCAAACCCTATTCTCTAAATAAAACCCACCCAATAAACCCTTAAAAAATCCTAACACTAACCCATGAAGATCGACTTACAGTTTTGAAGATCCAACATCCATCCTCCAAGAAGCCGGCAGAAGTCTTCATCCAAGCGGCCGAAGTCTTCATCCAAGCCCGCAAAAGTCTTCACCCAGACGGCATCTTCTATCTTCATCCATCCGGCGCGGAGCGGCTCCATCTTCCAGACATCCGACGCGGAGCATCCTCTTCCTTCGGCGTCTTTTTGAACAATGAATGTTCCTTTAAATAATGTCATCCAAGATGGCATCCCTTAGATTCCGATTTGGCTGATAGAATTATTGGATATCGTCATTTAAAGGTGTTATGGTATAACCCGGATATCAAGGGTTAATACCAGGGGAAAGATGTCCTGAATACGGGATCAGCAACACACAAACCCAGTTAATTCCCCCCAAACACGAGACCAAGCTCCATCTTGAGGGTAAAACAGAATGTGTTTTATTGAGGGCTATATGCCCACTATTTATGCAAGTCTCCCACCTGGTTGACACTCCCTAGGAGACCAGATGGGGGTTGGAAGAGTATTGTACATTAGATAGAGGGATGACGCCCTTTTACAGGATACAATAGAATTGCATTACTTAACCAAATAAACAATTAAACACAAGAAAACAATGGAGTCCTTCTTCACACCTGGCAGTTTGATTAAACAATGTGGACGCTTATCACTTAAACTTAATTACAGTAAACAATAGCTGATGTCAGGAAACCTGTTTTCAGAAAATAGTTTCTCAAAGCTGAACAAAGTTAACCCTTCTAGTACTGACAGAGGGGTCTGTCACACGGCTCCCTCCTGGTGGGACACTCCGGCAGACCCGGCTTGACCCTTTGGGGGGTCAACTTGGGGATGACCAGACTAGGAGGTGGTAGGAATGTCAGTTTGCCAGGACAATCTATCTGCATTCCCGTTATGAGAGAGAATTCCTGTCCATATAAATAAGGGTTCAACTTCTTCAGTGCCCAGACCAGGGCTAAACATTCCTTCACGTTTTTGTTTTCAGAGACGCTTCTTTCCAGTTGGAGACAAATCTCATCGGCTTCTTTATGAGTTTTTTGTACCTGATCTTTACAGGTATCCACAAGCCCTTCATACTGACATAGGGTGCCCTTGAGTTGCTGCACCTCACTATGAGTCAGTGTCAGCTTTTTCTCCAGTGTCGCTAAATTTGTCTTTACTGTTTCATGTTCCACTCTGAAGCTGGTGTTTTTTCTGTGGTCTGTTGGTGCAGCTTGTCTAGCAGAGATTCCCGTTCTAAACGCGCTTTTTCCTCTGCGCTCCTCTTCTCTCCCGCTAGCACTGTTACGTGATTGTTTAACGTGACCATTTCATCCTCTACTTGACTCTTCGCTTTCATCACAGCGTTGTAACGGGACTTCCATGTATCAATAGCTGATAGAGATTTACTGAGCTCAGCGTCCTGGGGCTTATCAGCAGGTGGGTCGGTCTTGGCGGCACGGATCTGGGCACGGGTAGTCACAGGGTTAACATCGGCGGGACCCATGGGAGCGTAGGCAGAAACAAGGGGGGCCAAGTTATTGCCAAGGAGAACATCAGCTGGCAAGTCCTTCATGACCCCCACATTCAAATGTCTAGCGCCCACTCCCCAATCCAAATGTACCCGGGCAACAGGTAGGCGGAAAACAGCGCCCCCTGCTACCCTCACAGCCACAGTATCTCCGGTGTGCTGGTTCTCAGACACCAAGTTCTTTTGGAGCAAGGTCATGGTAGCACCAGTATCCCGTAGACCACTGACCTCCTTCCCATTCACTTTAACCAGTTGCCGGTGCTGTTGCCGGCTATCCCGGTGGGAAGCTTGCACGGGGTCTGCTTCATGTAGGATGCCCCAGCATTCTTCCTCCTCTATGCAGTGGACAGCAGGCTGAGGGTTACGTGGGTTTCCGCCGGCGGGTCTCCTCCAGGACTGTGCTTGGTTCGCTGTGTTTAGGGGACACTCTGGTCTTTTGTGCCCTAGTCGCTTACATCCAAAGCACCGAATAGGCTGTGAGTAGTCCCATGAGTTGAACCGGGCTCTCTGAGGATAGTTCATGGCTGAAGGTGGTGTGGTAGAGCGGTGCGCCGGGGGTTGGTAACTGGTAGCTTCTGGGGTGACTGTGGGTCTGTACTCCACTCTGGCAGGTATCTTAGTGGTAGCAGTGTACAGTTTGCGGGCATCTGTATACTCATCGGCCAGACGAGCAGCTTCTTGCAGGGTGGAGGGTTTACGGTCCCGAACCCACTCTCTAACTCCTGCGGATAACTTGTCGAAGCAATGTTCCAACAGGAATAGCTGCAGCACCTCTTCCCCGGATACGGCTTGGCACCCCGCCATCCAGTGAGCTGCTGTGCGGTGCACCTTACATGCCCACTCGACGTAGGACTCTCCAGCTAATTTAACAGTGTCTCTGAACTGCCTTCTGTATGCCTCCGGTGTAATCGCATACCTGGAGAGCAGCACCTCTTTTACAGCATTATAATCCCCGACTTCCTCATCCGGAATGGCCCGAAAAGCCTCTCTGGCCCGGCCGGATAATTTTCCGGATAATATCGTGACCCAGTCCTCTGCGGGTACCTTGTGTAGTTCACATTGCCTCTCAAAATCCGCAAGGTACCCATCAATCTCTCCTTCTGTTTCCAGGAAGTTTTTAAAAGCTGCAAAATGTACCTTTCTCTTTTCCACTGGGGTTGCTGTGACTTGGGCTGCTGCAGCGCCGCTTTGGCGATGTAGGTTGGCCTCCACGGCTGCTATGACCCGGTCGATAATTTCGGCAGACGGGTTGGGGCCATAATGTGCCAGTCTTATTTTAACCGCCCAGTCAAAGCTTGCTTCTTTGGGGGTTCTGTCTGATATGCTGGGCTCATTCGTTCCTTCGAGCTCTGGTACTCCGTCCATCTCGGTCAGTATTGTAATAATCTCCCTCTTCCTGAGGTTGCTGGCTTGTCGGCCCCGTTGTTCTAGCAGGTCTTTAAGGGTAGCTCTTCTGGGCGATGAGGTTCATCTCGTCGCTTGCCACGAGTTGTTATGGTATCACTCGATACCAGGGGAAAGATGCCCTGAATACGGGATCAGCAACACACGAACCCAGTTAATTCCCCCCAAACACGAGACCAAGCTCCATCTTGGGGGTAAAACAGAATGTGTTTTATTGAGGGCTATATGCCCACTATTTATGCAAGTCTCCCACCTGGTTGACACTCCCTAGGAGACCAGATGGGGGATTGGAAGAAGATAGTACATTAGATAGAGGGAAGACGCCCTTTTACAGGATACAATAGAATTGCATTACTTAACCAAATAAACAATTAAACACAAGAAAACAAGGGAGTCCTTCTTGACACCTGGCAGTCTGATTAAACAATGTGAACGCTTATCACTTAAACTTAATTACAATAAACAATAGCTGATGTCAGGAAACCTGTTTTCAGAAAATAGTTTCTCAAAGCTGAACAAAGTTAACCCTTCCAGTACTGACAGAGGGGTGTGTCACAAAAGGAACATTCAATGGAAGAGGATGCTCCGCGTCAGATGTCTTGAAGATGGAGCCTATCCATGTCGGATGGATTAAGATAGAAGATGCCGTCTGGGTGAAGACTTCTGCGGGCTTGGATGAATACTTTGGCTGCTTGGATGAAGACTTCTGCCGGCTTCTTGGAAGATGGATGTCGGATCTTCAAAACTGTAAGTGAATCTTCAGGGGTTAGTGTTAGGATTTTTTAAGGGTTTTTTGGGTGGGTTTTATTTTTAGATTAGGGTTTGGGTGCAATAAAGCTAAATGCCCTTTTAAGGGCAATGCCCATCCAAATGCCCTTTTCAGGGCAATGGGGAGCTTAGGTTTTTTAGTTAGGCTTTTATTTGGGGGATTGATTGTGTGGGTGGTGGGTTTTACTGTTGGGGGGGTATTTGTATTTTTTTTTTTTTTACAGGTAAAGGAGCTGATTTCTTTGGGGCAATGCCCAGCAAAAGGCCCTTTTAAGGGCTATTTGTAGTTTAATGTAGGTTAGGGTTTTTTTATTTTGGGGGGGGCTTTTTTATTTTCATAGGGCCCTTAGATTAGGTGTAATTAGTTTAAATCATTGATAATTTTTTTTTTTTTTTTTTTTTTTTTGTAACTTAGTGTTTGTTATTTTTTGTAACTTAGCAATTTTTTAGTGTAGATTTAAATTATTTGAGTAGGGTTAGGTGTTTAAATATATAATATAGTTAATTTAATTTGTAGTTTGACGTAATTTTATTATAAAAGTTGTGGTAGGTTAATTATTAGTTTAATATAGTTTAATTTAATTTTAAAGGTAAGTTTAAATTGATTATAAGATAGGGATGAGTTAATATTTAATATAAAGTTAGCGGGTTGTTAGGTTTAGGGGTTAATAACTTTATTTAGTTGCGGTGGGCTCCGGGAGCGGCAGGATAGGGGTTAATAACTTTATGTAGGTGGTGGCGGTGTCTGGAGCGGCAGATTATGGGTTAATAAGTATAATGTAGGTGGCGCTGTGTCGGGGCAGCAGATTAGGGGTTAATAAGTATAATGTAGGTGGCGGCAATGTAGGGGGTGGCAGATTAGGGGTTAATAAGTATAATGTAGGTGGCGGCGATGTAGGAGGCGGCAGATTAGGGGTGATTAGACTTGTGGTACATGTTAGGGTGTTAGGTGTAAATGTTACATTTATTCTCCCATAGGAATCAAGGGGATATCGGGCAGCAGCGAACATGAGCTTTTGCTGCTTTCAGACTCCCATTGATTCCTATGGCATCCGCCTCCTCCAGGGCGGCGGATTGAAAACCAGGGATGCTGGGCCGGAATAGTAGCGTGCATACCTGGTAGATTTTTGTTAACTTCCAAAAGTAGTCAGATAGTGCCGAATTTGCATTCGGAACATCTGTAGTGACGTAAGCATCGATCTGAGACGGACTGAGACCGGCGGATCGTATGTTACGTCACAAAATTCTACTAATTTGATAAATAAGTCGAATCAAGCTCACCACAATTACGCTGCGGAATTCCAGCGTGTTTGCGGTTGACGGCTTGATAAATAGGCCTCTATGTCTAGAAATACTATTTTGAATTTGAATGTGACACTTGAATTTGAATTTAGCAATCGAATTTGAATATTACATTTATTAAACAGTTGTAGACTAGAAATATTATTTCAAATTTGAATGTCACATTCAAATTCGAATATTACATTTCGAAATTGAATGAATACATGGCTAAACATTCTATTATTCAAACAAATATTTTTGATTTTTTTTAAATTCTTTTTATTGAAGAGAGTATTGGCATATAACATTTAAACACTTACTGTCAGGTTAGACTGCTATATACAGTTTCTTGTGGATCACAACTGCGGTCTGGGTAAAAATTTATGTAATGTTTGCCAACAGTAAAAAGTTGTCTGTGCTAATGAGCGAACAACCTGTAACCTAGGCAGAAATCAATATTATTTTAAGGAATCTCCTGCTATTTCCAACTATGAGCAGGAAAGACAGGAATATTCGGCAGAATGGTTGTTATAACGGAGGCGCAGACTTATTCCAACTATCTCCCAGTCTGAGAGGCACTTCCAAGGAGCGGCACTGTTTGTACGCTGAAACAGCTCATCTGAAAGCAACGCTGTCGGTAGCTAACAGCTGATGTGATGACAGACTGCGGTGCGTGGAACACGCTGATCGTAGGAGGGGCTGAACTTAGCTGAAGCTGGTTGTACTGTCGTCGGAGGCTTGCTGAAATAAGTGCCTTGGCAGAGGTAAGAATGCTCCTGGAGTACTTTGTGCTGTACACCGGATGTATGAGATGTCTTCGTATTCGGATGGTAGGAGACGAAATTTGTTACGAAGGTTGTACACGATTCTAGTCAGCTGTTGTTCAGTTAAATGACCTGAGTGTGTTGCGAGGTTGTGGATAAGTTTGCCTGTTTGGTACAGAGCGAAAGGTATAAGTCCTTAGCGAAATTCCTCCTTGGAGGATTCCTAAGTAGATGACTTGTTTGCTGTTCAGTCTTAGAGCTTGAGTATACGTCCTAACGCTTAAACAATACTAAAGCAGAGTGGGAGGGGCATGTCTAGGTTATATAGGCTTGGTTTGAAGTAGTTTGACAGTCTTAAAGGAACAGTGCGAGATCCCACAGCATACGTACATAAACGGAATCAAACAAGTCAGGAAGAATCATGACACTTACATACAGATATTTTGATGTTATTTAAGGTCGTTCTGAATGATGATTGATATTGTCAAGAAAACATATGATGCATAACATATGAGAATAGGAAATATTGAGTTCAAGAGTATAGCATTAGGAGCATTGCTAGTTCACAGCACCCTTATAAACACTTAAGAAGTAACGTTTACAAAACATTTGATAAGTTAGAGTATGTGTACTAACCCAAAATAATATATCGCATCATTTGTGCACTTTGTTATAAGGTTAAGTTTTGGTGACTTCTGTAAATGCAGGTTGCCAAAGGTGACTGTGTGTACTTGATCATTAGAAAATGTTAAATAAAGGTGTTCCTTTAAAGTGTCCCAAAAAAGCATAACTGAGTATCAGGAAACACATAAGGGTATTAATCTGGTTTTACTTTACACAAAGACCCTTATCTTTGGTATTCATGAATGAGTAAAACCTAACATGTTATAACAAGTATTGAGCTCAAGAGAAAGCTTTTTGGTTTACAAGCTAAAAGAAATCTAATCATAGGTAAAGTGCTTGCTAAAGATGGCAGCATATGACGTCCAGACAGATAGGCAAAAGTCACTAGAGTCAAGTTACTCACTGTGAGTTCTCCGGTACCTCTTGGAGGAGAGGGAAGTGAGAGCAGACGCTGTAAGTTCTCCGGTACGTCTTCTAGGAGAGGGAAGTGAGAGCACACGTTGATTCCATGAGGAGGAGGACGGCTGAACTCCGGAGTGGAAGGGAGAGAAGACGCAGCTGGCGGTTACGTCACCGGGTAGGGGCGGAAATCTTCGCCAGGTACACTGGCAGCGGAGGAGATCCGAATCCTTGCTGCGGCCGGGTAAGCAAGGTGTGTACTTCAGAGCAGCAAAGGGGTCAACAAACCCTGGAAAACTGGTAGGAAATTAGGCGGTAAACACTCAAAGGCAAAGAGTGTCTCACAACCTGCAGGCGATATCAATGGGCAAATCCGGAATACCAAGCAAGGTATTCTGGGTAGTCCATGATTTTATAGGGAGAGGATGCAATAAAATTAAAGGTACAGAGAATGTTACAGAGTACCCCCCAAAAGATGAACACCACTGGGGTTCATGGATGAGGACGTTTGGGGTTCCTCCGATTAAAACTGGGAGACCAACCGCTGGGCTGATAAATTAGTCATCATCTGCTGAATAACCCTTCCAGTGTATAAGATACTGAAGCTTCCCTGAGATTTTCCGAGAGTCCAGAATAGATTGAACTTCAAATTCACGGTCAGACTCAATAGGAGGAGTTACAGGGGAATGGTGAACATCAGTCCTAAGACACTTATATAGCTTGAGGAGAGACACATAAAAAGTTGGGTGTATCTTATACTGAGATGGCAGTTCGAGGGTTATAGCATTACTGTTAATAATCTTCAGGACAGGAAAAGGGCCAATGTAGAACCTATTAAACTTTATTGATGGTGTTGACAACCTCAGATGTTTAGTTGACAACCAAACCAATTCGCCCTGCGAGTATGTAGGGGAAGGCAGCCGTCTTAGGTCATAATACTTTTTCTGTCTAGCCTGAGAGGCCTTGATATGATCAGCAGTTATAGAAAAAGTTTCTGCAATGGTGTTAACGGTATCGTTAACTACAGGACAACTACTACCACGTTGTTCGAGGAAATTGAATGTTGGATGAAATCCATAATTAGAGAAGAAAGGGGTAGATTTTGTTGAGGAATGTAAAGAATTATTGTGTGCAAATTCAGCTAATGGCAATAAATCGGACCAATCATCCTGTTGTTGTGTGGTAAAACATGTTAGATATTCTTCTAACCATTGGTTAGTTCACTCAGTTTGGCCGTTAGTCTGTGGATGGAATGAAGTACTGAGACGTCTTGAAATTTTTAGGGATTTGCAGAGATCTTTCCAAAGTTTAGAGGTAAATTGCGTCCCTCGATCAGTGGTTATAGAGACAGAGGTAAGCCATGTAACTTAAACACATTTTTTATTAAAAGGGACGCAGTCTCTAGTGAAGTTGGTAACTTATGGTAAGTAATGAAGTTACACATTTTTGAGAATAAATCTACAACAACCAAAATTGTATTGTGAGTTTTGGAAGTTGGAAGTTCCACTATAAAATCAGCTACTATGTGTGTCCAAGGTCTCTCTGGAATTGGTAACGAGAGAAGATGTCCATATGGTTTCTGTCTATTTACTTTACAAGTAGAGCAAACCTCACAATGAAGTATGTATTCCTGTACATCAGACTTCATCCTAGGCCACCAGTAGTTACGTTTGAGTAACTCACAAGTCTGTTGTACTCCTGGATGACCTGTTAACAGGGAGTTGTGCAGAGTTTGCAGAATACTTTGTCTCTTGTTTGGAGGAACATATATAGCATCTCCAAAGTAAAACAAACCATCAGTATTCTTTCGAAGTTTACTTTTAGGAAAAGTATCATCAATTACTTGTTCATGTTGGAGATCTAATTCTTTGAAAATCGGTTAAGCCCAAATATTGGGTAAAACATTGTTTTGGAATTATAGTATCAAATGGTGGATCTACCTTAGGCTTCTCTGGTAACCTGGAGAGTATGGGGCCTAGTTATCAAGCCGTCAACCTCAAATACGCTGGAATTCCGCAGCATATTTGTGGCGAGGCTGATTCGCCTTAGTTATCAAAGGCTCGAGACCGGCAAAAGTAGAATTTTGTGACGTAAACTTCGATCCGCCGGACTCAGTCCGACACAGATCGATTCTTACGTCACTCCAGATGTTCCGCACACAAGTGCGGCACATTCTCACTACTTTTGCTAGTTATCAAAAAACTAGCAGGTACGCTCGGCACTTTTACGGCCCAGCGTACCTGGTTTTCAAAGCGCCAGCCTGGAGGCGGCGGATCCCATAGGAATCAATGGGAGTCTGACCATAGCGAAAGTACAAGTTCGCTGCTGACAGACATCCCATTGATTCCTATGGGAGCTGTCTACACCTAACACCCTAACATGTACCCCGAGTCTAAACACCGCTAATCTGACCCCCCCTACACCGCCGCAACTAAATAAAGTTATTACCCCCTAAACCGCCGCTCCCGGAGCCCACCGCAACTATAATAAATGTATTAACCCCTATCCTGCCCCCCCCTACACCGTCGCCACCTATAATAAATTTATTAACCCCTATCCTGCCCCCCACTACGCCGCCGCCACTGTAATAACATTATTAACCCCTAAACCTAAGTCTAACCCTAACCCTAACGCCCCCCTAACTTAAATAATTAATTAAATAAATCTAAATAAATTAACTCTTATTAACTAAATGAATCCTATTTAAAACTAAATACTTACCTTTAAAATAAACCCTAATATAGCTACAATATAAATAAGAATTATATTCTAGCTATCTTAGGATTTATATTTATTTGACAGGTAACTTTCAATTTATTTTAACCATGTACAATAACTATTAAATAGTTATTAACTATTTAATAGCTTACCTAGCTAAAATAAAGAGAAATGTACCTGTGAAATAAATCCTAACCTAAGTTACAATTACACCTAACACTACACTATACTTTAATAAATTATTACTATTTAAAAATAAATACTTACCTGTAAAATAAACCCTAAGATAGCTACAATATAATTAATCATTATATTATAGCTATCTTAGGATTTATATTTATTCTACAGGTAACTTTGTATTTATTTTAGCTAGTTAGAATAGTTATTAAATAGTTATTAACTATTTAATAACTACCTAGCTAAAAGAAATACAAAATTACCTGTAAAATAAATCCTAACCTAAGTTACAATTAAACCTAATACTACACTATCATTAAATTAACTAAATAAACTACCTACAAATAACTACAATTAAATACAATTACATAAACTAACTAAAGTACAAAAAATAAAAAAAGCTAAGTTACAAAAAATAAAAAAATAAGTTACAAACACGTTAAAAATATTACAACAATTTTAAGCTACTTACACCTAATCTAAGCCCCCTAATAAAATAACAAACCCCCCAAAATAAGAAAAATCCCTACCCTATTCTAAATTAAATAAATTTCAAAGCTCTTTTACCTTACCAGCCCTCAAAAGGGCCATTTGTGGGGGCATGCCCCAAAAAGTTCAGCTCTTTTGCCTGTAAAAGAAAAATACAACCCCCCCCAACATTAAACCCACCACCCACATACCCCTAATCTAACCCAAACCCCCCTTACAAAAACCTAACACTAATCCCCTGAAGATCATCCTACCTTGAGTCGTCTTCACTCAGCCGAGCCACCGATGGAACTGAAGAGGACATCCGGAGCGGAAGAAGTTAATCCTCCAAGCGGCGCTGAAGAAATCTTCCATCCGATGAAGTCATCATCCAGGCGGCGCTGAAGAAGTCTTTGATCCGGCCGATGTCATCTTCCAAGAGGCGCTGAAGAGGTCTTCTATCCGGGCGATGTCATCTTCCAAGCCGGGTCTTGAATCTTCCTTCCGCCGACGCGGAACCACCTTCTTCACCGACGGACTACGACGAATGACGGCTCCTTTAAGGGACGTCATCCAAGATGGCGTCCCCTCAATTCCGATTGGCTGATAGGATTCTATCAGCCAATCGGAATTAAGGTAGGAAAATCTGATTGGCTGATGGAATCAGCCAATCAGATTCAAGTTCAATCCGATTGGCTGATCCAATCAGCCAATCAGATTGAGCTCGCATTCTATTGGCTGATCGGAACAGCCAATAGAATGCGAGCTCAATCTGATTGGCTGATTCCATCAGCCAATCAGATTTTTCCTACCTTAATTCCGATTGGCTGATAGAATCCTATCAGCCAATCGGAATTGAGGGGACACCATCTTGGATGACGTCCCTTAAAGGAGCCGTCATTCGTCGTAGTCCGTCGGTGAAGAAGGTGGTTCCGCATCGGCGGAAGGAAGATTCAAGACCCGGCTTGGAAGATGACTTCGCCCGGATAGAAGACATCTTCAGCGCCTCTTGGAAGATGACATCGGCCGGATCAAAGACTTCTTCAGCGCCGCCTGGATGATGACTTCATCGGATGGAAGATTTCTTCAGCGCCGCTTGGAGGATTAACTTCTTCCGCTCCGGATGTCCTCTTCAGTTCCATCGGTGGCTCGGCTGAGTGAAGACGACTCAAGGTAGGATGATCTTCAGGGGATTAGTGTTAGGTTTTTGTAAGGGGGGTTTGGGTTAGATTAGGGGTATGTGGGTGGTGGGTTTTAATGTTGGGGGGGGTTGTATTTTTCTTTTACAGGCAAAAGAGCTGAACTTTTTGGGGCATGCCCCCACAAATGGCCCTTTTAAGGGCTGGTAAGGTAAAAGAGCTTTGAAATTTATTTAATTTAGAATAGGGTAGGGATTTTTCTTATTTTGGGGGGTTTGTTATTTTATTAGGGGGCTTAGATTAGGTGTAAGTAGCTTAAAATTGTTGTAATATTTTTAACGTGTTTGTAACTTATTTTTTTATTTTTTGTAACTTAGCTTTTTTTATTTTTTGTACTTTAGTTAGTTTATGTAATTGTATTTAATTGTAGTTATTTGTAGGTAGTTTATTTAGTTAATTTAATGATAGTGTAGTATTAGGTTTAATTGTAACTTAGGTTAGGATTTATTTTACAGGTAATTTTGTATTTCTTTTAGCTAGGTAGTTATTAAATAGTTAATAACTATTTAATAACTATTCTAACTAGCTAAAATAAATACAAAGTTACCTGTAGAATAAATATAAATCCTAAGATAGCTATAATATAATGATTAATTATATTGTAGCTATCTTAGGGTTTATTTTACAGGTAAGTATTTATTTTTAAATAGTAATAATTTATTAAAGTATAGTGTAGTGTTAGGTGTAATTGTAACTTAGGTTAGGATTTATTTCACAGGTACATTTCTCTTTATTTTAGCTAGGTAAGCTATTAAATAGTTACCTGTCAAATAAATATAAATCCTAAGATAGCTAGAATATAATTCTTATTTATATTGTAGGTATATTAGGGTTTATTTTAAAGGTAAGTATTTAGTTTTAAATAGGATTCATTTAGTTAATAAGAGTTAATTTATTTAATTAATTATTTAAGTTAGGGGGGCGTTAGGGTTAGACTTAGGTTTAGGGGTTAATAATTTTATTACAGTGGCGGCGGCGTAGTGGGGGGCAGGATAGGGGTTAATAAATTTATTATAGGTGGCGACGGTGTAGGGGGGGCAGGATAGGGGTTAATAGGTTTAATATAGGTTGCGGCGGGTTCATGGAGCGGCGGTTTAGGGGTTAAACTATTTATTTAGTTGCGGAGAGGTGCGGGATCAGCAGGATAGGGGTTAATAATTTTATAATAGAGGGCGACGGTGTAGGAGGGGCAGGATAGGGGTTACTAGGTATACTGTAGGTGGCAGCGGTGTCCGGGAGCGGCGGTTTAGGGGTTAATACATTTATAAGAGTTGCGGCGGGGTCTAGGAGCGGCGGTTTAGGGGTTAGTAACTTTATTTAGTTGCGGGGGGCTCCGGGGGCGCTGGTATAGGGGGTAGAACAGTGCAGTTTAGTGTGAGTGCTTAATGACAGGCTAGCAATAAAGCTGGGAAAAAGACGAAGGGCAGCGAGATCGGATGAGTGATAACTGTCACAGTCCGCTGCTCATCGCCCCGCGGCTTTTTGACAGCTTTATTTGATAACTTAGGCGAACGTATTCAAGGTCCGCGGCGGCGAAGGTAGGCGAGCTTAGGCGGACGTATTGGGCCGGCGAAGCCAGAAAAGTAGACGGCTTGATAACTACCCCCCTATATCTGCTTTCTTGTTTTTATGTGCAGGTCTGTATGTTAATATGTAGGAAAACCGTGAGAAAAACAAACTCCAACGAACTTGGCGAGCCGTTAATGTTTTATGGGTTTTAAGATATTGGAGATTTCTTTGATCAGTGAATATTTGTATAGGGTGTTAAGTACCTTCTAGTAAGTGTCTCCATTGTTCCAGTGCTGATTTCATGGCCAATAGCTCCTTCTCTCCTATGTGGTTGTTAAGTTCTGAGGTGTTAAGTACTCTTGAGTAATATGCCATGTGGTGCATTGGTGTGGTGGTAGATACTTGTTGGGAAAGTACAGCCCAAATGGCATGCTCAGAGGCATCAACCTCCAAAATGTAATGGAATTTTGGGTTTGGATACTGCAGTATAGGAGCGGTTATGAAGCAATTTTTTAAATGCTTCATCAGCTTTTGGAGACCATACAAAGCTAACATTGTTCTTTGTTAACTGTGTGAGAAGTTTAGTAATGTTAGCGAAATTCTTGATGAATTTCCTGTAGAAATTTGAAAATCCAAGAAACTTCTGGATATCTTTCTTATTCTTTGGTTGTGGCCAATCTTGAATAACTTGAATTTTTCCACTATCCATTGAGATTCCACAAGGGGTTATATTATAACCTAGGACGGTAATGTCTTGGCTATGAAAGATACATTTCTCTAGTTTTGCATAGAGATGATGTGCTTGTAATCGTGAGAGTACTTTTCGGACATGCTTTACATGATCCTGTAAATTGAGGGAGTAAATTAAGATGTCGTCATCAAGATAAATCGCCATACAGGTGTCTAGAAGATCTCTAAAAATATCATTTATGAACCTCTGAAAGGTTGCAGGGGCATTACATAGCCCAAAGGGCATAACTGTATATTCATACAGACCATATCGCGTTCTAAACGCAGTGAGCCATTCATCACCAGGTCTCATACGAATGAGGTTGTATGAACCTCTTAGGTCTAACTTTGTATAGATTGTTGCTCCCTTTAATCTTTCTGTTAATTCAGGGATGAGCGGTAGAGGGTATCTATTCTTTAATGTTCTTTTATTAAGTTCCCTGTAGTCCACAATCAGTCTGAGTATGATCTTTGTTTCTTACAAAAAACATTCCGGGTGATGTTGAAGGTCTTATGAACCCTTCACGGAGATTTTCGTTTAGATATTCCTTTAATTTTATCACTTCTGGTTCAGATAGAGGGAAGATATGACCATATGGTATATCTGAACCTGGCAATAGGTCTATGAAGCAATCATAAGAACGGTTTGGTGGTTCTGCTTCTTTTTTACAGAACACTTGTTTGAAATCAGAATACTGAGGAGGTAATATTTGTTCTGTAATTGTCATAACGGACATAGTTTGGATACATGTGTTTTGACAATATTCTGAGTTAAACAGAATGCTACTGTTCTGCCAATTAATAGTAGGTTGGTGAAGCCTCAGCCATTGTAAACCCAGTACTACTGGGAAGATAGGGGAAGATAGAACATCAAAAGAGATGAATTCTTTATGTTCATTAATGTACGTCGGAGTACGAGAGAGTACTTTTTAGGGCCGCATTTGCCCTAGCATTTGGAGGGGCACTACACCTTGGTGAGTTGGTGTCATCTGCCAAGGTGAAGGGTAAAGGGGTTATCCTTGCAGACTACATACGTTCGTCAGAGGGGGGACTGCTTTTGTTGATACCGTGGTCAAAGATGGATCAAGAGGGTAGAGGGACTTGGCTGCCTCTGGCAAAGCACGAGTTAATGGAGTGCTGTCCAGTGCGCTGTGTGGATGCTTTCAGTAAAATTAGGCCGGGGGGCGTGCAGCAATTCCTGGTACATGAGGACGGTAGTGCCTTGTCGGTTTTCCAGTTCCGTAGGGTCCTGGCTAAAGCGGCAGGGAAGGCGGAGCTGGACCCTGGAAGGATCGCCCCGCATTCATTTAGAATCGGAGTGGCTACCAGTGCGGCGGTCCGGGGAGCCTCCAAGCAAGAAATCAAGCGCATAGGGAGATGGAAGTCGGGCCGATATAAAACATACATTAGGCCGACGAAAGATATAGAAAAAAAAGAAAAAGGTTTTGTTTTTTGTTTTGAGGGGAGAGAGAAGCTTGGCAGTAGTTCAGCTACACGTGGGGTTTTCATTAGTCAAAGTATTAGTGGGGGCAGCAAGGTGGATGCCCTTGGGGACCGGTAAAAGGGGTTAATGGTTTACTCATGTTTTACCAGGTACGATAGGTGGAAATTCCCCTCCAGTTCGTGTGTGGATAGTAGGCCACTCCTTTATCCACTGGGCGTCCATCAGGGTGTTGCGGTCTTCGGAAGCTCAGCAACTTGGATTTTCAACGTCCAGGGCCAACTTCCGCTGGTTAGGGCGCAGGGGACTTTCATGGGCAGATTTGCTAACTCTTTTGCAAGAGGCACACCGGAGGTGGGGGCAGACTAATATCTTAGTGCTGCACCTGGGGGGGGAACGACTTGGGGTCCTTGCCCGCTTTAGACCTCATTAAGATGATGGTAGATTATTTAAAATGGGTGCACACCTGGTTGAAGGACGTAAAGCTGGGATGGTCGAATGTGGTTGCTCGACAACATTGGAGGCATATAGTGACCAAAAGGCAGCCTACAATGTGAGGAAAAAAAGTCAACATGGAGTTGGGTAGTTTGGTCACGGCTTTAGGAGGCTTCGTAATTAGACACAAAGCAATAACAGCTGACAGAAAGGACATATTTTGCCCCGATGGTGCCCACCTAGCGGACGCTGGGCTGGATTTGTTTCTAAAGGACATCAGAGGTGCGCTTTTAAGGATACTCTAAATGAGCACGCGGTTAGTGCAAAAAAAAGAAGTAAAGTTATTATAGTTGAGGGTAAAAAATAGGTGCCTGATGGCTTAGTGGCGGAAAGAGTATGCTTGGCTCTTGTGGCGGGTAGTCAAGGCCCTGGGGAGCGGGCACAGGGAGAAAAGGGTGACGCTCTAAAAAGAGGGAGAGGAGACACCCGCTAGGTCCGGCCTAGGGGTCCTCTCCCTCTGTCATACTCTGCAAGGGAGTAGGTTCAGGAGTAAGGAGCTGTTGTGCAGAGGTGTCAGGTTTTGGGGTTAATTTTGTGTTTTGTCTGCGTGAGTCTTTCCTTTTAGGCATAATTAAACAGGTACAAGGTTTTAGGAAATAAAGGAGATGGTTTTATTTATAGGATAAAGCAATGTAGAGATATGCAATTAGATAAGACAAAGTCTATAGGTTGTTGTATTAGGCAGGAATACAGTTCTTTGTAATAACAGGCAGGATACTTGCATATGCTGTAGACTGGAACAGTGAAATAACAGGCAGGAATGCAGGGCTTTGTAATAACAAGCAGGATACTTGCATATTCTGTAGAACTGTATAATAACAGGCAGGAATGCAGAGGCTTTGTGTAACAGACAGGATATTTGCATATGCTGAAGACTGGAACTGTGTAATAACACGCAGGAAAGCAGTGCTTTGTAATAACAAGCAGGATAATTGCATATTCTGTAGAACTGGAAGTTTGTAGTATCAGGAAACAAGCAAGCAAAAGTACCTGAGTCAGACCTTAGGAAAGAGAGTTTTAGGCAAGAGCAATTGCCAGGAAATCAGTCCAAAAATGAAACGCAGTGCCAAGGGATTTTCCAGAAGAGTAGTCAGTAATTGTAGCAGAAATCAGGAACCAGGAAATCCAACAAATCTGTATTTCACACAGGATACAGGAGCAGAGAGTGTTTCAGAGTATAACTCTCAATGTGAAGGCACAGAATTGCAAACAAACCTCGCAGATAAAGCAGGCTGCTGATTAAATGATTTGTTTCAGCTGGCAAGCAGGTGGAGCCAGAGAGCCAAAGTTGCAGCAAACAAAAAAACACAATATTCTTTTCCTGTGATCAAGCCATCTGGTGGCATAGTGATAAACCAACAAACTGGGAAAGAACAGCAGCAGAAATAGAGACAGGTCCCAGGTTCAATTCCTGGCTGAACCATGACACCCTCACAGATGCAGGCCCAAGATCTCTAAACTTCACAGCTCTTGCCCGGTGCCATTCGGTGTGAACAGCCGGTTGTCACGCCACAAACATCGAAAGGGGCCTTGGCCGCCTGCTGGTAGGGGTTAGGTTAGGGATAGATGTCGCCACCGATTTTTTTTGTGTTACGAACTTGTTTACAAGTTTTTAAAGTTCAGGTGCCTAGTATAAGAATATAGAATACGTAGGCACCAGTTATTCGTTTATTAAATAAACGTGACCGTGACTGGTCTTTATCCTACGTTGTTGTCTGGTCTTATTCTTATCTAAAAAGGGGGGGGGGTTCTACAGTATGTAGGACTGAATAGGTGGTTTAGACCTTATGTGTACTCACGTGTATCTAGCTATTTATATACTGTGTACTCGCGTGTATCTAGCTATTTATATATTGTGTATTCACGTGTATCTAGCTATTTATATACTGTGTACTCACGTGTATCTAGCTATTTATATATTGTGTATTCACGTGTATCTAGCTATTTATATACTGTGTACTCACGTGTATCTAGCTATTTATATACTGTGTACTCACGTGTATCTAGCTATTTATATACTGTGTACTCACGTGTATCTAGCTATTTATATACTGTGTACTCACGTGTATCTAGCTATTTATATATTGTGTATTCACGTGTATCTAGCTATTTATATACTGTGTACTCACGTGTATCTAGCTATTTATATACTGTGTACTCACGTGTATCTAGCTATTTATATACTGTATACTCACGTGTATCTAGCTATTTATATACAGTGTACTCACGTGTATCTAGCTATTTATGTACTGTGTACTCACGTGTATCTAGCTATTTATATACTGTGTACTCACGTGTATCCAGCTAGTTATATACTGTGTACTCACGTGTATCCAGCTAGTTATATACTGTGTACTCATGTGTATCTAGCTATTTATATACTGTATACTCACGTGTATCTAGCAATTTATATACTGTGTACTCACGTGTATCTAGCTATTTATTTACTGTGTACTCACGTGTATCTAGCTATTTATATACTGTGTACTCACGTGTATCTAGCTATTTATATACTGTGTACTCACGTGTATCTAGCTATTTATATACTGTGTACTCACGTGTATCTAGCTATTTATATACAGTGTACTCACGTGTATCTAGCTATTTATGTACTGTGTACTCACGTGTATCTAGCTATTTATATACTGTATACTCACGTGTATCTAGCAATTTATATACTGTGTACTCACGTGTATCTAGCTATTTATATACTGTATACTCATGTGTATCTAGCTATTTATATACTGTATACTCACGTGTATCTAGCTATTTATATACTGCGTACTCACGTGTATCTAGCTATTTATATACTGTGTACTCACGTGTATCTAGCTATTTATATACTGTGTACTCACGTGTATCTAGCTATTTATATACTGTGTACTCACGTGTATCTAGCTATTTATATACTGTGTACTCACGTGTATCTATCTATTTATATACTGTGTACTCACGTGTATCTAGCTATTTATATACTGTGTACTCACGTGTATCTAGCTATTTATATATTGTGTACTCACGTGTATCTATTTATATACTGTGTACTCACGTGTATCTAGCTATTTATATATTGTGTACTCACGTGTATCTATCTATTTATATACTGTGTACTCACGTGTATCTATCTATTTATATACTGTGTACTCACGTGTATCTAGCTATTTATATACTGCGTACTCACGTGTATCTAGCTATTTATATACTGTATACTCACGTGTATCTAGCTATTTATTTACTGTGTACTCACGTGTATCTAACTATTTATATACTATGTACTCACGTGTATCTAGCTATTTATATACTGTGTACTCACGTGTATCTAGCTATTTATATACTGTATACTCACGTGTATCTAGCTATTTATATACTGTATACTCACGTGTATCTAGCTATTTATATACTGCGTACTCACGTGTATCTAGCTATTTATATACTGTGTACTCACGTGTATCTAGCTATTTATATACTGTGTACTCATGTGTATCTATCTATTTATATACTGTGTACTCACGTGTATCTAGCTATTTATATACTGTGTACTCACGTGTATCTAGCTATTTATATATTGTGTACTCACGTGTATCTATCTATTTATATACTGTGTACTCACGTGTATCTAGCTATTTATATATTGTGTACTCACGTGTATCTAGCTATTTATATACTGTGTACTCACGTGTATCTATCTATTTATATATTGTGTACTCACGTGTATCTATCTATTTATATATTGTGTACTCACGTGTATCTATCTATTTATATACTGCGTACTCGCGTGTATCTAGCTATTTATATACAGTGTACTCACGTTTATCTAGCTATTTATATACTGTGTACTCACGTGTATCTAGCTATTTATATATTGTGTACTCACGTGTATCTAGCTATTTATATACTGCGTACTCACGTGTATCTAGCTATTTATATACTGCGTACTCACGTGTATCTAGCTATTTATATACTGTGTACTCACGTGTATCTAGCTATTTATATACTGTGTACTCACGTGTATCTAGCTATTTATATACTGTGTACTCACGTGTATCTATCTATTTATATACTGTGTACTCACGTGTATCTAGCTATTTATATACTGCGTACTTGCGTGTATCTAGCTATTTATATACTGTGTACTCACGTGTATCTAGCTATTTATATATTGTGTACTCACGTGTATCTAGCTATTTATATACTGATTACTCACGTGTATCTAGCTATTTATATACTGCGTACTCACGTGTATCTAGCTATTTATATACTGTGTACTCATGTGTATCTAGCTATTTATATACCGTGTACTCATGTGTATCTAGTTATTTATATACTGCGTACTCACGTGTATCTAGCTATTTATATTGCGTACTCACGTGTATCTAGCTATTTATATTGCGTACTCACGTGTATCTAGCTATTTATATATTGTGTACTCACGTGTATCTAGCTATTTATATATTGTGTACTCATGTGTATCTAGCTATTTATATACTGTGTATCTAGCTATTTATATACAGCATACTCCCGTGTATCTAGCTATTTATATACTGTATACTCACGTGTATCTAGCTATTTATATACTGTGTACTCACGTGTATCTAGCTATTTATATACTGTATACTCACGTGTATCTAGCTATTTATATACAGTGTACTCACGTTTATCTAGCTGTTTATATACTATGTACTCACGTGTGTGATGAGAGCAGGATGTGATGTCACTAGCTTGTGGGCGGGGCTTAGGTCCGGTGTCTGTGTCGCAGTTAGTTTAGTACAATCAACCTGTCTGGATGTGTATTGCTATGCTCTGTAATAAAATAGAGTTGTACCATCATTGCTGTGTCCTGCATATGTCCTGCATCTCATGACATGGTGTCAGAAGTTCTGGACTACGCTTCTGTTTCTGATGATGACGATGTCAAAGTTTACCTCACCTGAGCCTTTTGACTTTTCTCAGCCTGCAGCTTGGCCCACATGGCGTCAGCGGTTTCAGCGCTTCAGGATTGCATCCAAACTGAACAAGGAGAGTGGTGAAGTACAAGTTAATTCTCTTTTATACTCTATGGGGAAAGATGTAGAGCCAGTGTTCAATGCTTTTACTTTTCAAGAAGGGGAAGAATTTAACTTTGATATAGTTATGGATAAACTCAGTGCCCACATTGTGCCCAAAAGAAATGTGATTCATGAGAGAGCTTGTTTTCACAAACGTAATCAGCGTGTGGGAGAATCTGTGGAGTCATTTGTGCGCAGCCTGTATGAATTAGCTGAATTCTGTGAGTTTGGTGTTGCTAAAGAAGAGCAAATCAGAGACAGAATAGTTATTGGAATTGCAGATGCTGAAGTCTCCCTGAAGCTGCAGTTAGAGCCTGATTTAACGTTAGACGGGGCTATTAGGATGGCCCGCCAGAGTGAACTGGTGAAAAAGCAAAGTGCTGATCTGAGGTCTGAGAGTATTGTGGATGAAGTGCAACAGTCTAGGAAAATTACTAGTGAAAGGCACAGTGTGAGCGGTAGATCAAAAGTACTGGAAAGGCCGAGAAGTGGATGGGCGCAACATGGCCGATGCACACGGTGCTACCGGGCTCATGATCAGAGTGCCATATGCCCGGCCAGAGATAAAAGATGCAGAAAATGTAACAGAATAGGCCATTTTGAAGTGGTGTGTAAAACTGAATACATTAAGGAGATGCAGGTGGACAGTGACCAGGAGGGTCAGGAAGTGTCTTTTGTGGGGTCTGTTGTGGAACGGACAAGCTCAGAGGAAGATTGGAAAGTTACTTTTACTGTAATGGGAGCCAAAGTTGATTTTAAGATTGACACAGGAGCTGATATCACTGTAATGTCTTTTGCTGAATTTATGAAACTGCCTCGACAGCCCCAGCTGGCGAAGGTTACGACAAACGTCCATAGTCCTGGTGGCCGCATTGATTGTGTGGGGAAATTTCTCGCCAGCTGTGAGTACAAACAGAGAAAGTTCACCATGTGGGTGCATGTGATCCGAGGTCAGTGTGTTAACAGTTTATTGAGCAGAAAAGCAGCCTGTGATTTGGGCCTCGTGGCCAGAGTGAATGAGGTCTCTGAAGATATTTTTTGCGAGTTGGGCCTACTGAACTGCAAACCTGTCCGTATAGCACTTAAAAGTGATGCAGTCCCATACAGTATTTCTACTCCTCGTAGAATTCCGTTCCCGCTCATGCCTCAAGTGGAGAAAGAGCTCATGCGCTTGAAGTCTATGGGGGTTATTGAAGAGGTTGTTGAAGCAACTGATTGGTGTGCCCCCATTGTTCCAGTTGCAAAGAAAAATGGGAAGGTGCGCATCTGTGTGGACCTGAAAAGGTTGAATGAGGCAGTGAAGAGGGAGAGATTTGTGCTGCCGACGTTGGAAGATATAGCCCCGAAGTTGGCTGGGGCGAAGTTCTTTTCCACATTAGACGCTTCTAGCGGCTTTTGGCAGATCCCCCTGGATCCAAAGTGCCGCAAACTGACTACCTTTATCACTCCGGTAGGTCGGTTCTGCTTCTGCAGACTTCCCTTTGGGATATCCTCCGCTCCTGAGATCTTTCAAAGGGAAATTAGTTCTCTCCTGAGTGGCCACGTGGGCACAGCAGTCGTCATGGACGACATTCTAGTGTATGGGTCTACAGTGGAGGAGCATGATCAGCGTTTGAGTTGTGTGCTGCAGGCTATCAAAGAGTCTGGGCTGAAGCTGAATAAAGAAAAATGTCATTTTAGGAAAACGGAATTATGCTACTTTGGGCATATCATCAACGGGGATGGCATCAAGCCGGACCCCGAGAAAATTCGGGCTATCGAACAGATGAAAAGCCCTTCTGATGTACATGAGCTGAGACAGATATTGGGCCTTGTAAATTACGTGGGCAAGTTTCTTCCAGATTTATCTACAGTTTTGCACCCTATCACAGAGTTGCTTAAGAAAGATGTTGCCTGGGTCTGGGGACCCTCACAAGAAAAAGCGTTCCCGCATGCTAAGTCCCTGCTGGGGTCTGCCCCAGTGCTGGGGTTCTACGACCCTTCAAAAAAGACTGTGGTTAGTGCTGATGCAAGCAGTTATGGGTTGGGGGCTGCACTCCTGCAGCTGAATGACAACAAACTACAGCCCATCGCCTACTGTTCCCGCACACTGACGGCTGCAGAGTCAAAATACGCTCAAATTGAGAAAGAGTGCCTGGCTGCAGTTTGGGCCTGTGAGCGCTTTCAGCGTTATCTAGTGGGTTTGGAGAAATTTAGTCTGGAAACTGACCACAAACCGCTAGTCCCTCTTATCAATTCTTATGACATCGACAAAACACCCTTGAGATGCCAGAGACTTTTAATGAGACTACTCAGGTTCAATGTTCAGGCAGTGCATGTGCCGGGGAAGCAGCTGGTTGTGGCAGATACACTGTCCAGGCTCCCGCTGGCTGCTGCTGAAGAATCCTCCACAGAGTCGGATGTAAAAGTGTATGTTGATTCAGTTCTGGCCTCTAAGTCCATTTCTTCAAGGAAACTGGAAGAGATAAAGAAAGAGACATATTTGGACACAGATCTGCAAGAAGTTATAAGGTACATAAGAGATGGCTGGCCCGAGAGCCGGGCAGCCTGGATGTCTTTAAATGCTTACCAGCCAGAGAGGTCGCAGCTCACGGAGCTGGAGGGGTTGGTGCTGTTCCAAGACCGTATTGTAATTCCTGTCAGCATGAGGAAGGAGATGTTAAACAGGATTCACGATGGCCACTTAGGCATTACAAAGTGCAGAGAAAGAGCAGCTACAGCTGTGTGGTGGCCTGGGATCAGCTCCGACATTGCAAATCACGTGTCTAACTGTGCCTTTTGCCGGGAACGCCGGCCTACTCAGAGAAGGGAGCCCTTAATGTCTACTCCGCTGCCTGCGGGGCCGTGGCAGAAAATAGCTGCTGATTTGTGCAAACTGCACGGGAAAAAGTTTCTTGTTGTTATCGACTACTATTCCAGGTATTTGGAAATAGCACCCCTGAATGATATCACAAGTCAGGCCGTTATCATTCGCCTGAAGAGCCTGTTCGCCCGCTGGGGCATTCCAATGGAGCTGGTGAGTGATAATGGCATGCAGTTCGCTTCTACAGAGTTCAGTGCTTTCAGCAGGGAATATGATTTTGTACATTCCACGTCAAGTCCACATTATCCGCAGGCCAACGGAATGGCTGAAAGGGCAGTTCAAACAACAAAATTCATTCTAAAGCAATCTGAACCGTACCTAGCCCTCTTGTCATACAGGGCGACGCCCATTCAAGCCACCGGGTTTAGCCCGGCACAGCTGATGCTAGGACGCCAGATTCGCACCACTTTACCCTCAGTGGGTGTCTTCAAGCCGCCTGGCCCTGTTCCTCGGGACGAAGTCCTTAGGAGGGATGAAGAGGCCAAAAAGGGTTATCGTTTCTTCTACGACAGGAGACATTCTGTCAGGCCTTTACAGGAACTGAAAGCGGGCCAAAGTGTCAGAATTAAACTGGATGATGAGAAGAAATGGAAGACGCCTGCTACGGTAGTGGGCCGCTCTCCAGAACCAAGGTCTTACACAGTCCTTACAGAGGGAGGGACGGTTACACGCCGTAACCGAAGACATCTTCAGCCTGTACCTGAGAGTCTGGAACCGGATACCTCAGTACCACCGCCGGTGGGATCCCCTGTTCTAAGAGAGGTGCCTTCCCCTCAGCAAGATCATAGCGGGGATATATCTTTGCCTCCAGCAGACTCTTGTTCACCATCTTCTGTATCAGAGGACAGTTCATGCAAAGTTACATCAAGCGGAAGAGTGGTGAAACTTCCGGCCCGATACAGGGACTGACTTTAGCTAGAACAGTGACCGGAAGTATGGGCAGAATAATCCCATGGTCACTGTGGACTAGGGTAGTCTACCCCGATGTCCAAGTCAGGATGTAATTTATTTGTTCATGTTTTCTAATCTATCTGTTTTTATAATGTTCAAAAACAAAATGTTGTTGTATACCCTGTTGGTGTACCTTGTTATTTAATATATGCGAATGTATGCTTTGCCTTTGAAAAAGGGGAAGATGTGATGAGAGCAGGATGTGATGTCACTAGCTTGTGGGTGGGGCTTAGGTCCGGTGTCTCTGTCGCAGTTAGTTTAGTACAATCAACCTGTCTGGATGTGTATTGCTATGCTCTGTAATAAAATAGAGTTGTACTATCATTGCTGTGTCCTGCATATGTCCTGCATCTCATGACAACGTGTATCTAATAATTTATATACTGTGTACTCACGTGTATCTAGCTATATATATACTGTGTACTCACGTGTATCTAGCTATTTATATACTGCGTACTCACGTGTATCTAGCTATTTATATACTGCGTACTCATGTGTATCTAGCTATTTATATACTGTGTACTCACGTGTATCTAGCTATTTATATACTGTGTACTCACGTGTATCTAGCTATTTATATACTGTGTACTCACGTGTATCTAGCTATTTATATACTGTGTACTCACGTGTATCTAGCTATTTATATACTGTGTACTCACGTGTATCTAGCTATTTATATACTGTGTACTCACGTGTATCTAGCTATTTATATATTGTGTACTCACGTGTATCTAGCTATTTATATACAGTGTACTCACGTGTATCTAGCTATTTATATACTGTGTACTCATGTGTATCTAGCTATTTATATACTGTGTACTCGCGTGTATCTAGCTATTTATATACTGTGTACTCACGTGTATCTAGCTATTTATGTACTGTGTACTCACGTGTATCTAGCTATTTATGTACTGTGTACTCATGTGTATCTAGCTATTTATGTACTGTGTACTCACGTGTATCTAACTATTTATATACTGTGTACTCACGTGTATCTAGCTATTTATGTACTGTGTACTCACGTGTATCTAGCTATTTATATACTGTGTACTCACGTGTATCTAGCTATTTATATACTGTGTACTCACGTGTATCTAGCTATTTATATACTGTGTACTCACGTGTATCTAGCTATTTATATACTGTGTACTCACGTGTATCTAACTATTTATATACTATGTACTCACGTGTATCTAGCTATTTATATACTGTGTACTCACGTGTATCTAGCTATTTATATACTGTATACTCACGTGTATCTAGCTATTTATATACAGTGTACTCACGTTTATCTAGCTGTTTATATACTATGTACTCACGTGTATCTAGCTATTTATATACTGTGTACTCACGTGTATCTAGCTATTTATATACTGTGTACTCACGTGTATCCAGCTATTTATATACTGTGTACTCATGTGTATCTAGCTATTTATATACTGCGTACTTGCGTGTATCTAGCTATTTATATACTGTGTACTCACGTGTATCTAGCTATTTATATACTGTGTACTCACGTGTATCTAGCTATTTATATACTGTGTACTCACGTGTATCTAGCTATTTATATACTGTGTACTCACGTGTATCTAGCTAGTTATATACTGTGTACTCACGTGTATCTAGCTAGTTATATACTGTGTACTCACGTGTATCCAGCTAGTTATATACTGTGTACTCACGTGTATCCAGCTAGTTATATACTGTGTACTCATGTGTATCTAGCTATTTATATACTGTATACTCACGTGTATCTAGCAATTTATATACTGTATACTCATGTGTATCTAGCTATTTATATACTGTATACTCACGTGTATCTAGCTATTTATATACTGCGTACTCACGTGTATCTAGCTATTTATATACTGCGTACTCACGTGTATCTAGCTATTTATATACTGCGTACTCACGTGTATCTAGCTATTTATATACTGTGTACTCACGTGTATCTAGCTATTTATATACTGTGTACTCACGTGTATCTAGCTATTTATATATTGTGTACTCACGTGTATCTAGCTATTTATATACTGCGTACTCACGTGTATCTAGCTATTTATATACTGCGTACTCACGTGTATCTAGCTATTTATATACTGCGTACTCACGTGTATCTAGCTATTTATATACTGTGTACTCACGTGTATCTAGCTATTTATATACTGTGTACTCACGTGTATCTAGCTATTTATATACTGTGTACTCACGTGTATCTATCTATTTATATACTGTGTACTCACGTGTATCTAGCTATTTATATACTGTGTACTCACGTGTATCTAGCTATTTATATATTGTGTACTCACGTGTATCTATTTATATACTGTGTACTCACGTGTATCTAGCTATTTATATATTGTGTACTCACGTGTATCTATCTATTTATATACTGTGTACTCACTTGTATCTATCTATTTATATACTGTGTACTCACGTGTATCTAGCTATTTATATACTGTGTACTCACGTGTATCTAGCTATTTATATACTGCGTACTCACGTGTATCTAGCTATTTATATACTGCGTACTCACGTGTATCTAGCTATTTATATACTGTGTACTCACGTGTATCTAGCTATTTATATACTGTGTACTCACGTGTATCTAGCTATTTATATACTGTGTACTCATGTGTATCTAGCTATTTATATATTGTGTACTCACGTGTATCTAGCTATTTATATATTGTGTACTCACGTGTATCTAGCTATTTATATACTGCGTACTCACGTGTATCTAGCTATTTATATACTGTGTACTCATGTGTATCTAGCTATTTATATACTGTGTACTCACGTGTATCTAGCTATTTATATACTGTGTACTCACGTGTATCTAGCTATTTATATACTGTGTACTCACGTGTATCTAGCTATTTATATACTGTGTACTCACGTGTATCTAGCTATTTATATACTGTGTACTCACGTGTATCTAGCTATTTATATATTGTGTACTCACGTGTATCTAGCTAGTTATATACTGCGTACTCACGTGTATCTAGCTAGTTATATACTGTGTACTCACGTGTATCTAGCTAGTTATATACTGTGTACTCACGTGTATCTAGCTAGTTATATGCTGTGTACTCACGTGTATCTAGCTATTTATATACTGTGTACTCACGTGTATCTAGCTATTTATATACTGTGTACTCACGTGTATCTAGCTATTTATATACTGTGTACTCACGTGTATCTAGCTATTTATATACTGTGTACTCACGTGTATCTAGCTATTTATATACTGTGTACTCACGTGTATCTAGCTATTTATATACTGTGTACTCACGTGTATCTAGCTATTTATATACTGTGTACTCATGTGTATCTAGCTATTTATATACTGCGTACTCACGTGTATCTAGCTATTTATATACTGCGTACTCACGTGTATCTAGCTATTTATATACTGCGTACTCACGTGTATCTAGCTATTTATATACTGCGTACTCACGTGTATCTAGCTATTTATATACTGCGTACTCACGTGTATCTAGCTATTTATATACTGTGTACTCACGTGTATCTAGCTATTTATATACTGTGTACTCACGTGTATCTAGCTATTTATATATTGTGTACTCACGTGTATCTAGCTATTTATATACTGTGTACTCACGTGTATCTAGCTATTTATATACTGTGTACTCACGTGTATCTAGCTATTTATATACTGTATACTCACGTGTATCTAGCTATTTATATATTGTGTACTCACGTGTATCTAGCTATTTATATACTGTGTACTCACGTGTATCTAGCTAGTTATATACTGTGTACTCACGTGTATCTAGCTATTTATATACTGTGTACTCATGTTTATATAGCTCCTTCTTACTGTTGGTAAAATCTGTATCAGTCACTTCTCAGGAGAGAGAGAGAGATTCAGTACTAATTTATTGCTAGGAATAAACAGTGTACAACGTTTTGTACAAAATACTAAGGTGATTAATTTGCAATAAGAAATCAGTTTGTTACGATTAATAGATATTAAAGCATTGTATTACCTGGTATAATTGTATTACGTTTAAATGTGATTCGTTTTAATGTGCAATATATCAATCTGTGTATTTTGTAATCAATAGTCGCCTATACATCATTTTTGAAGATCTTCGCTTTGACACAGAGTCAGAAGCACAATGATAACCAGCAATAGGCGAACACATCAGATGTTTGTGAAGTTAACCGCAGAGGCATTAATCTTGTACGCTGTGCTTCACGGGCCATTTATAATGAAAAACATGAGTTTGTGGATGTTTTCCGCACACAATATTATGTACGATGATTGAGCCCGTAAAGGTCATGATTGAAAATATAAAGGTGGTTTTACAAGTTTATATTCAATTACTACAGATCTCTATGGCCTTGAACAGGCCGCGGCTCAGAGCTGTGTGAGAAGCCGTAAATCTGAGTGCGCCGTATACTTGCGTCCCTAGTACAAACTGCTGTCACCCGCTGATTTATTGGGCAGGAAATTACATTCCAATACTACTTTTGTACAGAATCAGAAACTGCACAACACACCCCATCTTTACTTTATAACTGAAACCTTCCAGAGAGCATTTAATCCTGTAGCAGAGGTGACCCTGAATAAAATGTAATCACCCATCGTCATTACAGAGAACTCTTTATTTCAGCCCAAGTTAAAATGTCACTTTTATTAACATTATACACAGTCGGATAGAGCACAGATATTCTGTGACGTTTGGTGTGTGCCCAGAATGTACTGACCCTCCTGCTGTGTGCCCAGAATATACTGACCCTCCTGCTGTGTGCCCAGAATATACTGACCCTCCTGCTGTGTGTCCAGAAAGTACTGACCCTCCTGCTGTGTGCCCAGAATGTACTGACCCTCCTGCTGTGTGCCCAGAATATACTGACCCTCCTGCTGTGTGCCCAGAATATACTGACCCTCCTGCTGTGTGTCCAGAATATACTGACCCTCCTGCTGTGTGCCCAGAATGTACTGACCCTCCTGCTGTGTGCCCAGAATGTACTGACCCTCCTGCTGTGTGCCCAGAATATACTGACCCTCCTGCTGTGTGCCCAGAATGTACTGACCCTCCTGCTGTGTGCCCAGAATGTACTGACCCTCCTGCTGTGTGCCCAGAATGTACTGACCCTCCTGCTGTGTGCCCAGAATGTACTGACCCTCCTGCTGTGTGCCCAGAATATACTGACCCTCCTGCTGTGTGCCCAGAATGTACTGACCCTCCTGCTGTGTGCCCAGAATGTACTGACCCTCCTGCTGTGTGCCCAGAATGTACTGACCCTCCTGCTGTGTGCCCAGAATATACTGACCCTCCTGCTGTGTGCCCAGAATGTACTGACCCTCCTGCTGTGTGCCCAGAATGTACTGACCCTCCTGCTGTGTGCCCAGAATGTACTGACCCTCCTGCTGTGTGCCCAGAATGTACTGACCCTCCTGCTGTGTGCCCAGAATGTACTGACCCTCCTGCTGTGTGCCCAGAATGTACTGACCCTCCTGCTCTGTGCCCAGAATGTACTTACTCACCTGCTGTGTGCCCAGAATATACTTACCACCTGCTGTGTGCACAAAATGTACTGACCCTCCTGCTGTGTGCACGGAATATACGGACCCCTATTGTGTGCCCAGAATATACTAACCATCCTGCTGTGTGCCCAGAATGTACTGACCCTCCTGCTGTGTGCCCAGAATGTACTGACCCTCCTGCTGTGTGCCCAGAATGTACTGACCCTCCTGCTGTGTGCCCAGAATGTACTTACTCACCTGCTGTGTGCCCAGAATGTACATACCCCCTGCTGTGTGCCCAGAATATACTGACCCTCCTACTGTGTGCCCAGAATGTACTGACCCTCCTGCTGTGTGCCCAGAATGTACTGACCCTCCTGCTGTGTGCCCAGAATGTACTGACTCGCCTGCTGTGTGCCCAGAATGTACTGACCCTCCTGCTGTGTGCCCAGAATGTACTGACCCTCCTGCTGTGTGCCCAGAATGTACTGACCCTCCTGCTGTGTGCCCAGAATGTACTGACCCTCCTGCTGTGTGCCCAGAATGTACTGACCCTCCTGCTGTGTGCCCAGAATGTACTGACCCTCCTGCTGTGTGCCCAGAATGTACTTACTCACCTGCTGTGTGCCCAGAATATACTTACCCACCTGCTGTGTGCCCAGAATGTACTGACTCGCCTGTGTGCACTGAATTTACGGACCCCTATTGTGTGCCCAGAATATACTGACCCTCCTGCTGTGTGCCCAGATTATACTGACCCGCCTGCTGTGTGCCCAGAATGTACTGACCCTCCTGCTGTGTGCCCAGAATGTACTGACCCTCCTGCTGTGTGCCCAGGATGTACTGACCCCCTGCTGTGTGCCCAGAATGTACTGACCCGTCTGCTGTGTGCCCAGAATGTACTGACCCTCCTGCTGTGTGCCTAGAATATACTTACCCACCTGCTGTGTGCCCAGAATGTACTGACCCCCTGCTGTGTGCCCAGAATATACTTACCCACCTGCTGTGTGCCCAGAACGTACTGACCCTTCTGCTGTGTGCCCACTGCCAAGAATGTACTGACCTGCCTGCTGTGTGCCCAGAATGTACTGACCCTCCTGCTGTGTGCCCAGAAAGTACTGACCCCCTGCTGTGTGCCCAGAATGTACTGACCCTCCTGCTGTGTGCCCAGAAAGTACTGACCCGCCTGCTGTGTGCCCAGAAAGTACTGACCTGCCTGCTGTGTGCCCAGAATGTACTGACCCTCCTGCTGTGTGCCCAGAATGTACTGACCCGCCTGCTGTGTGCCCAGAATGTACTGACCCGCCTGCTGTGTGACCAGAATGTACTGACCTGCCTGCTGTGTGCCCAGAATGTACTGACCCTCCTGCTGTGTGCCCAGAATGTACTGACCCGCCTGCTGTGTGCCCAGAATGTACTGACCCCCTGCTGTGTGCCTCGAATGTACTGACCCACCTGCTGTATGCCCAGAATGTACTGACCCTCCTGCTGTGTGCCCAGAAAGTACTGACCCTCCTGCTGTGTGCCCAGAATATACTGACCCTCCTGCTGTGTGCCCAGAATATACTGACCCTCCTGCTGTGTGCCCAGAAAGTACTGACCTGCCTGCTGTGTGTCCAAAATGTACTGACCCGCCCGCTGTGTGCCCAAAATATACTGACCCTCCTGCTGTGTGCCCAGAATGTACTGACCCTCCTGCTGTGTGCCCAGAAAGTACTGACCCACCTGCTGTGTGCCCAGAAAGTACTGACCCACCTGCTGTGTGCCCAGAATGTACTGACCCCCTGCTGTGTGCCCAGAATGTACTGACCCGCCTGCTGTGTGCCCAGAATGTACTGACCCTCCTGCTGTGTGTCGAAAATGTACTGATCCCCTGCTGTGTGCCCAGAATATATTGACCCGCCTGCTGTGTGCCCAGAATATATTGACCCGCCTGCTGTGTGCCCAGAATGTACTGACGCCCTGCTGTGTGCCCAGAATGTACTGACCCTCCTGCTGTGTGCCCAGAAAGTACTGACCCCCTGCTGTGTGCCCAGAATGTACTGACCCACCTGCTGTGTGCCCGCCCAGAAAGTGCTGACCCGCCTGCTGTGTGCCCAGAAAGTACTGACCCGCCTGCTGTGTGCCCAGAATGTACTGACCCTCCTGCTGTGTGCCCAGAATGTACTGACCCTCCTGCTGTGTGCCCAGAAAGTACTGACCCTCCTGCTGTGTGCCCAGAATATACTGACCCCCTGCTGTGTGCCTAGAATGTACTGACCCTCCTGCTGTGTGCCCAGAATGTACTGACCCTCCTGCTGTGTGCCCAGAATGTACTGACCCTCCTGCTGTGTGCCCAGAATATACTGACCCTCCTGTTGTGTGCCCAGATTATACTGACCCTCCTGCTGTGTGCCCAGAAAGTACTGACCCTCCTGCTGTGTGCCCAGAAAGTACTGACCCGCCTGCTGTGTGCCCAAAATGTACTGACCCGCCCGCTGTGTGCCCAAAATGTACTGACCCGCCCGCTGTGTGCCCAAAATATACTGACCCTCCTGCTGTATGCCCAGAATATACTGACCATCCTGCTGTGTGTCCAGAATGTACTGACCCCCCTGCTGTGTGTCCAGAATGCACTGACTCTCCTGCTGTGTGCCCAGAAAGTACTGACCCACCTGCTGTGTGCCCAGAAAGTACTGACCCTCCTGCTGTGTGCCCAGAATATACTGACCCCCTGCTGTGTGCCCAGAATGTACTGACCCTCCTGCTGTGTGCCCAGAATGTACTGACCCGCCTGCTGTGTGCCCAGAATGTACTGACCCGCCTGCTGTGTGCCCAGAATGTACTGACCCTCCTGCTGTGTGCCCAGAAAGTACTGACCCTCCTGCTCTGTGTCCAAAATGTACTGACCCCCTGCTGTGTGCCCAGAATGTACTGACCCCCTGCTGTGTGCCCAGAATATACTGACCCCCTGCTGTGTGCCCAGAATGTACTGACCCTCCTGCTGTGTGCCCAGAATGTACTGACCCCCTGCTGTGTGCCCAGAATATACTGACCCCCTGCTGTGTGCCCAGAATATACTGACCTCCTGCTGTGTGCCCAGAATGTACTGACCCTCCTGCTGTGTGCCCAGAATGTACTGACCCTCCTGCTGTGTGCCCAGAATGTACTGACCCTCCTGCTGTGTGCCCAGAAAGTACTGACCCTCCTGCTGTGTGCCCAAAAAGTACTGATCCCCTGCTGTGTGCCCAGAAAGTACTGACCCCCTGCTGTGTGCCCAGAATGTACTGACCCTCCTGCTGTGTGCCCAGAATGTACTGACCCTCCTGCTGTGTGCCCAGAATATACTGACCCTCCTGCTGTGTGCCCAGATTATACTGACCCTCCTGCTGTGTGCCCAGAAAGTACTGACCCTCCTGCTGTGTGCCCAGAAAGTACTGACCTGCCTGCTGTGTGTCCAAAATGTACTGACCGCCCGCTGTGTGCCCAAAATATACTGACCCTCCTGCTGTATGCCCAGAATATACTGACCATCCTGCTGTGTGTCCAGAATGTACTGACCCCCCTGCTGTGTGTCCAGAATGCACTGACCCTCCTGCTGTGTGCCCAGAAAGTACTGACCCACCTGCTGTGTGCCCAGAAAGTACTGACCCTCCTGCTGTGTGCCCAGAATATACTGACCCCCTGCTGTGTGCCCAGAATGTACTGACCCTCCTGCTGTGTGCCCAGAATGTACTGACCCGCCTGCTGTGTGCCCAGAATGTACTGACCCGCCTGCTGTGTGCCCAGAATGTACTGACCCGCCTGCTGTGTGCCCAGAATGTACTGACCCTCCTGCTGTGTGCCCAGAAAGTACTGACCCTCCTGCTCTGTGTCCAAAATGTACTGACCCCCTGCTGTGTGCCCAGAATGTACTGACCCCCTGCTGTGTGCCCAGAATATACTGACCCACCTGCTGTGTGCCCAGAAAGTACTGACCCTCCTGCTGTGTGCCCAGAATATACTGACCCCCTGCTGTGTGCCCAGAATATACTGACCCTCCTGCTGTGTGCCCAGAATGTACTGACCCTCCTGCTGTGTGCCCAGAATGTACTGACCCGCCTGCTGTGTGCCCAGAATGTACTGACCCTCCTGCTGTGTGCCCAGAAAGTACTGACCCTCCTGCTGTGTGCCCAAAAAGTACTGATCCCCTGCTGTGTGCCCAGAAAGTACTGACCCCCTGCTGTGTGCCCAGAATGTACTGACCCTCCTGCTGTGTGCCCAGAATGTACTGACCCTCCTGCTGTGTGCCCAGAATGTACTGACCCGCCTGCTGTGTGCCCAGAATGTACTGACCCTCCTGCTGTGTGCCCAGAAAGTACTGACCCTCCTGCTGTGTGCCCAAAAAGTACTGATCCCCTGCTGTGTGCCCAGAAAGTACTGACCCCCTGCTGTGTGCCCAGAATGTACTGACCCTCCTGCTGTGTGCCCAGAATATACTGACCATCCTGCTGTGTGTCCAGAATGTACTGACCCCCCTGCTGTGTGTCCAGAATGCACTGACCCTCCTGCTGTGTGCCCAGAAAGTACTGACCCACCTGCTGTGTGCCCAGAAAGTACTGACCCTCCTGCTGTGTGCCCAGAATATACTGACCCCCTGCTGTGTGCCCAGAATGTACTGACCCTCCTGCTGTGTGCCCAGAATGTACTGACCCGCCTGCTGTGTGCCCAGAATGTACTGACCCGCCTGCTGTGTGCCCAGAATGTACTGACCCGCCTGCTGTGTGCCCAGAATGTACTGACCCTCCTGCTGTGTGCCCAGAAAGTACTGACCCTCCTGCTCTGTGTCCAAAATGTACTGACCCCCTGCTGTGTGCCCAGAATGTACTGACCCCCTGCTGTGTGCCCAGAATATACTGACCCACCTGCTGTGTGCCCAGAAAGTACTGACCCTCCTGCTGTGTGCCCAGAATATACTGACCCCCTGCTGTGTGCCCAGAATATACTGACCCTCCTGCTGTGTGCCCAGAATGTACTGACCCTCCTGCTGTGTGCCCAGAATGTACTGACCCGCCTGCTGTGTGCCCAGAATGTACTGACCCTCCTGCTGTGTGCCCAGAAAGTACTGACCCTCCTGCTCTGTGTCCAAAATGTACTGACCCCCTGCTGTGTGCCCAGAATGTACTGACCCCCTGCTGTGTGCCCAGAATGTACTGACCCCCTGCTGTGTGCCCAGAATGTACTGACCCTCCTGCTGTGTGCCCAGAATGTACTGACCCTCCTGCTGTGTGCCCAGAAAGTACTGACCCTCCTGCTGTGTGCCCAAAAAGTACTGATCCCCTGCTGTGTGCCCAGAAAGTACTGACCCCCTGCTGTGTGCCCAGAAAGTACTGACCCTCCTGCTGTGTGCCCAGAATATACTGACCCTCCTGCTGTGTGCCCAGAATGTACTGACCCTCCTGCTGTGTGCCCAGAATATACTGACCCTCCTGCTGTGTGCCCAGATTATACTGACCCTCCTGCTGTGTGCCCAGAAAGTACTGACCCTCCTGCTGTGTGCCCAGAAAGTACTGACCTGCCTGCTGTGTGTCCAAAATGTACTGACCCGCCCGCTGTGTGCCCAAAATATACTGACCCTCCTGCTGTATGCCCAGAATATACTGACCATCCTGCTGTGTGTCCAGAATGTACTGACCCCCCTGCTGTGTGTCCAGAATGCACTGAACCTCCTGCTGTGTGCCCAGAAAGTACTGACCCACCTGCTGTGTGCCCAGAAAGTACTGACCCTCCTGCTGTGTGCCCAGAATATACTGACCCCCAGCTGTGTGCCCAGAATGTACTGACCCTCCTGCTGTGTGCCCAGAATGTACTGACCCCCTGCTGTGTGCCCAGAATGTACTGACCCCCTGCTGTGTGCCCAGAATGTACTGACCCCCTGCTGTGTGCCCAGAATGTACTGACCCTCTGCTGTGTGCCCAGAATGTACTGACCCCCTGCTGTGTGCCCAGAATGTACTGACCCCCTGCTGTGTGCCCAGAATGTACTGACCCCCTGCTGTGTGCCCAGAACGTACTGACCCTCCTGCTGTGTGCCCACTGCCCAGAATGTACTGACCTGCCTGCTGTGTGCCCAGAATGTACTTTCCCTCCTGCTGTGTGCCCAGAATGTACTGACCCTCCTGCTGTGTGCACAGAAAGTACTGACCCTCCTGCTGTGTGCCCAGAAAGTACTGACCCCCTGCTGTGTGCCCAGAATGTACTGACCCTCCTGCTGTGTGCCCAGAATGTACTGACCCGCCTGCTGTGTGCCCAGAAAGTACTGACCCTCCTGCTGTGTGCCCAGAATGTACTGACCTGCCTGCTGTGTGCCCAGAATGTACTGACCCTCCTGCTGTGTGCCCAGAAAGTACTGACCCGCCTGCTGTGTGCCCAGAATGTACTGACCCTCCTGCTGTATGCCCAAAATGTACTGACCCTCCTTCTGTGTGCCCAGAAAGTACTGACCCTCCTGCTGTGTGCCCAGAATATACTGACCCCCTGCTGTGTGCCCAGAATGTACTGACCCTCCTGCTGTGTGCCCAGAATGTACTGACCCTCCTGCTGTGTGCCCAGAAAGTACTGACCCTCCTGCTGTGTGCCCAGAAAGTACTTACCCTTCTGCTGTGTGCCCAGAATGTACTGACCCTCCTGCTGTGTGCCCAGAATGTACTGACCCTCCTGCTGTGTGCCCAGAAAGTACTGACCCTCCTGCTGTGTGCCCAGAAAGTACTGACCTGCCTGCTGTGTGTCCAAAATGTACTGACCCGCCCGCTGTGTGCCCAAAATGTACTGACCCTCCTGCTGTGTGCCCAGAATATATTTACCCGCCTGCTGTGTGCCCAGAATGTACTGACCCCCTGCTGTGTGCCCAGAATGTACTGACCCTACTGCTGTGTGCCCAGAAAGTACTGACCCCCTGCTGTGTGCCCAGAATGTACTGACCCTCCAGCTGTGTGCCCGCCCAGAAAGTGCTGACCCGCCTGCTGGGTGCCCAGAAAGTGCTGACCCGCCTGCTGTGTGCCCAGAATGTACTGACCCTCCTGCTGTGTGCCTAGAATGTACTGACCCTCCTGCTGTGTGCCCAGAATGTACTGACCCCCTGCTGTGTGCCCAGAATGTACTGACCCTCTGCTGTGTGCCCAGAATGTACTGACCCTCCTGCTGTGTGCCCAGAAAGTACTGACCCCCTGCTGTGTGCCCAGAATGTACTGACCCCCTGCTGTGTGCCCAGAATGTACTGACCCTCCTGCTGTGTGCCCAGAATGTACTGACCCTCCTGCTGTGTGCCTAGAATGTACTGACCCTCCTGCTGTGTGCCCAGAATGTACTGACCCTTCTGCTGTATGCCCAGAATGTACTGACCCTCCTGCTTTGTGCCCAGAATGTACTGACCCTCCTGCTGTGTGCCCAGAATGTACTGACCCTCCTGCTGTGTGCCCAGAAAGTACTGACCCTCCTGCTGTGTGCCCAGAAAGTACTGACCTGCCTGCTGTGTGTCCAAAATGTACTGACCCGCCCGCTGTGTGCCCAAAATATACTGACCCTCCTGCTGTGTGCCCAGAATATATTTACCCGCCTGCTGTGTGCCCAGAATGTACTGACCCCCTGCTGTGTGCCCAGAATGTACTGACCCTACTGCTGTGTGCCCAGAAAGTACTGACCCCCTGCTGTGTGCCCAGAATGTACTGACCCTCCAGCTGTGTGCCCGCCCAGAAAGTGCTGACCCGCCTGCTGTGTGCCCAGAAAGTGCTGACCCGCCTGCTGTGTGCCCAGAATGTACTGACCCTCCTGCTGTGTGCCCAGAATGTACTGACCCTCCTGCTGTGTGCCCAGAATGTACTTACCCACCTGCTGTGTGCCCAGAATGTACTGACCCCCTGCTGTGTGCCCAGAATGTACTGACCCTCTGCTGTGTGCCCAGAATGTACTGACCCTCCTGCTGTGTGCCCAGAAAGTACTGACCCCCTGCTGTGTGCCCAGAATGTACTGACCCCCTGCTGTGTGCCCAGAATGTACTGACCCTCCTGCTGTGTGCCCAGAATGTACTGACCCTCCTGCTGTGTGCCTAGAATGTACTGACCCTCCTGCTGTGTGCCCAGAATGTACTGACCCTCCTGCTGTGTGCCCAGAAAGTACTGACCCTCCTGCTGTGTGCCCAGAAAGTACTGACCTGCCTGCTGTGTGTCCAAAATGTACTGACCCGCCCGCTGTGTGCCCAAAATATACTGACCCTCCTGCTGTATGCCCAGAATATACTGACCATCCTGCTGTGTGTCCAGAATGTACTGACCCCCCTGCTGTGTGCCCAGAATATACTTACCCTCCTGCTGTGTGCCCAGAAAGTACTGACCCACCTGCTGTGTGCCCAGAAAGTACTGACCCACCTGCTGTGTGCACAGAATATACTGACCCTCCTGCTGTGTGCCTAGAATATACTGACCCCCTGCTGTGTGCCCAGAATGTACTGACCCTCCTGCTGTGTGCCCAGAAAGTACTGACCCTCCTGCTCTGTGCCCAGAAAGTACTGACCCTCCTGCTGTGTGTCCAAAATGTACTGATCCCCTGCTGTGTGTTCAGAATATACTGACCCTCCTGCTGTGTGCCCAGAATATACTGACCCCCTGCTGTGTGCCCAGAATGTACTGACCCACCTGCTGTGTGCCCAGAATGTACTGACCCTCCTGCTGTGTGCCCAGAAAGTACTGGCCCTCCTGCTCTGTGCCCAGAAAGTACAGACCCTCCTGCTGTGTGTCCAAAATGTACTGACCCCCTGCTGTGTGCCCAGAATGTACTGACCCTCCTGCTGTGTGCCCAGAATGTACTGACCCTCCTGCTGTGTGCCCAGAATATACTGACCCTCCTGCTGTGTGCCCAGAATGTACTGACCCTCCTGCTCTGTGCCCAGAAAGTACTGACCCTCCTGCTCTGTGCCCAGAAAGTACTGACCCTCCTGCTGTGTGTCCAAAATGTACTGATCCCCTTCTGTGTGTTCAAAATATACTGACCCTCCTGCTGTGTGCCCAGAATATACTGACCCCCTGCTGTGTGCCCAGAATGTACTGACCCTCCTGCTGTGTGCCCAGAAGGTACTGACCCTCCTGCTGTGTGCCCAGAAGGTACTGACCCTCCTGCTGTGTGCCCAGAATGTACTGACCCTCCTGCTGTGTGCCCAGAAGGTACTGACCCTCCTGCTCTGTGCTCAGAAAGTACTGACCCTCCTGCTGTGTGTCCAGAATGTACTGACCCCCTGCTGTGTGCCCAGAATGTACTGACCCTCCTGCTGTGTGCCCAGAATGTACTGACCCTCCTGCTGTGTGCCCAGAATATACTGACCCTCCTGCTGTGTGCCCAGAATGTACTGACCCGTCTGCTGTGTGCCCAGAATGTACTGACCCCCTGCTGTGTGCCCAGAATGTACTGACCCGCCTGCTGTGTGCCCAGAATGTACTGACCCTCCTGCTGTGTGCCCAGAATGTACTTGTGACAGACCCTTCTGTCAGTACTGAAAGAGTTAACTTTGTTCAGCTTTAAGAAGCTATTTTCTAAAGACAAGATTGCTAGCCTCAGCTATTGTGTACTGTAATTAAGTTTAGTGATAAACATTCACATTGTTTAATCACATCCAGAGAGCAGACGCCCAAGTGATAAGAAAGACTAAATTGTTTATCTGCTTAAGTAATGTAATTCTATTGTATCATGTCAAAGGGCGTTTTCCCTCTATCTAATGTACAATATTCTTTCAACCCCCCAATGTGGAGCCTGGTCTCATGTTTGAGGGGGGAATTAGCTGGGTTGTGAGTTGCTGAACCCACATTCAGGACATCGTTCATCTGGTATTAACCCTTGGTATCCTGTTGATACAACTATCTGAGATATAAACTAATCTCCTGATTGTGATCTTTATACACATGTTAGTTAGTCTTTTATAGCCTTTATGAATTAGAGCCATAAAACAAATTAAGAAAGAGACCCAGAGCACTTAGCTCCGCAAATAAATGGTCTCTACTTAAAAATGATCGAGTGAGTGAAATAAGGAAGTTGTACTACAACTAATATCATTATAATTTCAGATTTTTAAAGGTAGGGTATTACACCTTTGTTTGCTGACCAGTCTGTCTAACAACATTACTCCAATGTAACCTAGAAACCCATAAATTATAGGCAAGATAAAGGTCCCCTTCTTGCCACCGTTTTTAAACCAATTGGGTCTTATTTTTATCTATTTTTAAAAAAACCAACATCCAATGTTATTAAGCACATTACGATAATATTCAGGCTAGCCCTGAAGTCTCTGACATATGATTATTTTGATTCCCGTTCTACTTAGTTTTTAATATTCTTATGGTTTTATTCTTTATTTCCATTATAACAAAAAAGGTGTTCTGCGCCAATCCCTTAATTGCATTAAAAGCAATGTTGGATATTTGGGTCCTTTTTATGGAGATAACCACGATTATGCTATTACTAGTTTACAACCCGATAAACTATGTTCTAGCATAGAGTAGGAATGTAATAAGTTCTAGACACTGCCCCTAACAACCCAAATAACAATCTGAAGTGTCACCGGGTTCGCCCTTAGCAACCAATAAACAACCGGAATTAACACCGGGCTTGTTTACAACCGATATTGAAAACCGGAAGTGACATCAGGAAACCTGATAGTGAAAACCGGAAGTGACATCAGGAAATCGATGCCAATAAAACAAAAATGCCACTGAGTAGTAAGGATATATATAACATATCCACCAACTGAAATGAACACAATAATTACCATCAAATAATAGACAAACTAAATAAAAATCTGTGAGAGAATATGAATAGCGGAAAACCGGAAGTAGACTAAGTCACTTCCGGTCACAAAATCAGTAGGCCTATATAAAGATGCTCAGCTTACCAGTGAATCAGTCTTGAAAAAGGTCTTGTAAGGACCGAAACGCGTAGACAGCACATTGGTAAGCATCTTTTTGATTATTCTTTTTTTAAAAATTCTGCTACATTATGTTTTATTTTTGATTTTAGGGATCATCGATATTTCATAGACCCAGCTGAGCTCCCCAAAGGATTCCTTTGGATGATCCTCCTTCAGCAATCAAAAAACTTTTTCCACATGAAATAAAATTCACAGTGGAATAATAACTTTTGCTTTAACTAACTTTTGGGTTTCATTTCTATTTTTATTATTTTTATTTTTTGGATTTTGAAGCCGTTTATATATACACTTTTTTACCTACAAACTTAGCCACCACGGACGTTTGCATCATCATTATCATCCTCCACATTTCTTTCCCTATAAACAGCAGGAGTTCTTCCTATAACAACAGGAGCTCACCAGGACTTTTCTAGTGTTAACGCACAGATTTTTGACTGACACTGCTCAATCACCCATTTTTATTTCACACAGCATTGCTTCGTGCCACCATTTTTTCCATTTTTTATCATTGCACACGATTGTGGCACTATTATTTTTGATTATTTTTGAATCTTTGTATTATTGTTTATTTTTGAATCTTTGTATTTTTTCACACTTGTTGCATGATTGTTAGCATGTTTTTCTTTTGAACCTTTGCATTCGCACACACTTGTTACACGATCCCACTGTTGTATAGAACTGTGTTACCACTATTATTACCACTTTGCATTGGGATTTGGTATTTCTCTGTAGTTTACTCCCACCAACCTGTGTCATATACCCAAACAATTTTTGGTATCGCAGCTACCCTTGTAAAAAGGAGTTAGTGTCACAGATTCCAAATAGAGTGCGGCTTATGTCAAGCACTCTCATTTCTGGATCTTTACTGCGGCCAGTTTAGAGATATGGATCCATAGCTTTACTGAGATATAGTGTGCTCCATCTTTAGCACTCTATTTATCAGCTCTATAGCCTTTTAATTAGTGTCACCATAAAAGTTGCTGCCACTATTCAAAGGTTTGAATCAGTAGTGAGTTTCTAACCGTGTCCACGTAAGGACCATATACCCTAGCCCACCCTATCCTTTAGGGAAAGGGTCTAATTGTACGGCTGTTTTTAGGTATTCTGCTGTATTTTTAAGTGTATTTATAAGTATCATTTTTTACATTGTTGCCAGCGGAGTTAATGTAACAATTTCCTCCATAGCCGGCTAACTTGTCTGTTTCAACCTCCTAGAAGAGAATCAGATAAACTGTTTTTTATTATTTTTTATTATTATTATCTTCTAATTATTTTGTGTTACTTTTTTATGAATATCTCAACTAGCATTGTTTTTATACCAATTTGTACTGAATAAAATCCCTAAAATCTATCTAGTCCTCCTATACGTTTGTGTGTATATACCTTTTAGCCTTTTGGCGCTGTGATCACTAACACCGGTTTTTAGTATCCTTTCTTTTGAGGGGATTGGTTAGACCCCTTTTGTGATTAACAGCTTTAGGTATATCTTAGCGCTGATATATCATATTACTCTATATTGACCCGCCAAAGGGTCAAGCCGGGTCTGCCGGAGTGTTCCACTAGGAGGGAGCTATGTGACAGACCCTTCTGTCAGCACTGAAAGAGTTAACTTTGTTCAGCTTTAAGAAGCTATTTTCTAAAGACAAGGTTGCTAGCCTCAGCTATTGTGTACTGTAATTAAGTTTAGTGATAAACATTCACATTGTTTAATCACATCCAGAGAGCAGACGCCCAAGTGATAAGAAAGACTAAATTGTTTATCTGCTTAAGTAATGTAATTCAATTGTATCATGTCAAAGGGCGTTTTCCCTCTATCTAATGTACAATATTCTTTCAACCCCCCATCTGGGGTCAGACCTGCATAAATACTGGGCATATAGCCTTCAATAAAGTGCATTCTGTTTTAACCTTCAATGTGGAGCCTGGTCTCATGTTTGAAGGGGGAATTAGCTGGGTTGTGAGTTGCTGAACCCACATTCAGGACATCGTTCATCTGGTATTAACCCTTGGTATCCTGTTGATACCGTAACAGTACTGACCCTCCTGCTGTGTGCCTAGAATGTACTGACCCACCTGCTGTGTGCCCAGAACGTACTGACCCCTGCTGTGTGCCCAGAATGTACTGACCCGCCTGCTGTGTGAACAGAATGTACTGACCCTCCTGCTGTGTGCCCAGAATGTACTGACCCTCCTGCTGTGTGCCCAGAATGTACTGACCCCCTGCTGTGTGCCCAGAATGTACTGACCCGCCTGCTGTGTACCCAGAATGTACTGACCCTCCTGCTGTGTGCCTAGAATGTACTGACCCACCTGCTGTGTGCCCAGAATGTACTTACCCACCTGCTGTGTGCCCAGAATGTACTGATCCTCCTGCTGTGTGCCCAGAATGTACTTACCCTCCTGCTGTGTGCCCAGAATGTACTGACCCTCCTGCTGTGTGCCCAGAAAGTACTGACCCCCTGCTGTGTGCCCAGAATGTACTGACCCTCCTGCTGTGTGCCTAGAATGTACTGACCCACCTGCTGTGTGCCCAGAATATACTGACCCCTGCTGTGTGCCCAGAAAGTACTGACCCTCCTGCTGTGTGCCCAGAAAGTACTGACCCCCTGCTGTGTGCCCAGAATGTACTGACCCGCCTGCTGTGTGCCCAGAATGTACTGACCCTCCTGCTGTGTGCCTAGAATGTACTGACCCACCTGCTGTGTGCCAAGAATATACTGACCCGCCTGCTGTGTGCCCAGAAAGTACTGACCCTCCTGCTGTGTGCCCAGAATGTACTGACCCTCCTGCTGTGTGCCCAGAATGTACTTACCCAGATGTACCTTACCCAGTGTAACCTGCTGCTGTGTGCCCAGAATGTACTTACCCAGCTGTACCTTACCCAGTGTAACCTGCTGCTGTGTGCCCAGAGTGTACTTACCCAGCTGTACCTTACCCAGTGTAACCTGCTGCTGCTGTGTGCCCAGTGTGTACTTACCCAGCTGTACCTTACCCAGTGTAACCTGCTGCTGCTGTGTGCCCAGTGTGTACTTACCCAGCTGTACCTTACCCAGTGTAACCTGCTGCTGCTGTGTGCCCAGAGTGTACTTACCCAGCTGTACCTTACCCAGTGTAACCTGCTGCTGTGTGCCCAGAGTGTACTTACCCAGCTGTACCTTACCCAGTGTAACCTGCTGCTGTGTGCCCAGAGTGTACTTACCCAGCTGTACCTTACCCAGTGTAACCTGCTGCTGTGTGCCCAGAGTGTACTTACCCAGCTGTACCTTACCCAGTGTAACCTGCTGCTGTGTGCCCAGAATGTACTTACCCAGCTGTACCTTACCCAGTGTAACCTGCTGATGTGTGCCCAGAGTGTACTTACCCAGCTGTACCTTACCCAGTGTAACCTGCTGCTGCTGTGTGCCCAGAGTGTACTTACCCAGCTGTACCTTACCCAGTGTAACCTGCTGCTGTGTGCCCAGTGTGTACTTACCCAGCTGTACCTTACCCAGTGTAACCTGCTGCTGTGTGCCCAGTGTGTACTTACCCAGCTGTACCTTACCCAGTGTAACCTGCTGCTGTGTGCCCAGAGTGTACTTACCCAGCTGTACCTTACCCAGTGTAACCTGCTGCTGTGTGCCCAGAGTGTACTTACCCAGCTGTACCTTACCCAGTGTAACCTGCTGCTGTGTGCCCAGTGTGTACTTACCCAGCTGTACCTTACCCAGTGTAACCTGCTGCTGTGTGCCCAGTGTGTACTTACCCAGCTGTACCTTACCCAGTGTAACCTGCTGCTGTGTGCCCAGAGTGTACTTACCCAGCTGTACCTTACCCAGTGTAACCTGCTGCTGTGTGCCCAGAATGTACTTACCCAGCTGTACCTTACCCAGTGTAACCTGCTGCTGTGTGCCCAGAGTGTACTTACCCAGCTGTACCTTACCCAGTGTAACCTGCTGCTGCTGTGTGCCCAGTGTGTACTTACCCGGCTGTACCTTACCCAGTGTAACCTGCTGCTGTGTGCCCAGAATGTACTGACCCTCCTGCTGTGTGCCCAGAAAGTACTGACCCCCTGCTGTGTGCCCAGAATGTACTGACCCTCCTGCTGTGTGCCTAGAATGTACTGACCCACCTGCTGTGTGCCCAGAATATACTGACCCCTGCTGTGTGCCCAGAAAGTACTGACCCTCCTGCTGTGTGCCCAGAAAGTACTGACCCCCTGCTGTGTGCCCAGAATGTACTGACCCGCCTGCTGTGTGCCCAGAATGTACTGACCCTCCTGCTGTGTGCCTAGAATGTACTGACCCACCTGCTGTGTGCCAAGAATATACTGACCCGCCTGCTGTGTGCCCAGAAAGTACTGACCCTCCTGCTGTGTGCCCAGAATGTACTGACCCTCCTGCTGTGTGCCCAGAATGTACTTACCCAGCTGTACCTTACCCAGTGTAACCTGCTGCTGTGTGCCCAGAATGTACTTACCCAGCTGTACCTTACCCAGTGTAACCTGCTGCTGTGTGCCCAGAGTGTACTTACCCAGCTGTACCTTACCCAGTGTAACCTGCTGCTGCTGTGTGCCCAGTGTGTACTTACCCAGCTGTACCTTACCCAGTGTAACCTGCTGCTGCTGTGTGCCCAGTGTGTACTTACCCAGCTGTACCTTACCCAGTGTAACCTGCTGCTGCTGTGTGCCCAGAGTGTACTTACCCAGCTGTACCTTACCCAGTGTAACCTGCTGCTGTGTGCCCAGAGTGTACTTACCCAGCTGTACCTTACCCAGTGTAACCTGCTGCTGTGTGCCCAGAGTGTACTTACCCAGCTGTACCTTACCCAGTGTAACCTGCTGCTGTGTGCCCAGAGTGTACTTACCCAGCTGTACCTTACCCAGTGTAACCTGCTGCTGTGTGCCCAGAATGTACTTACCCAGCTGTACCTTACCCAGTGTAACCTGCTGATGTGTGCCCAGAGTGTACTTACCCAGCTGTACCTTACCCAGTGTAACCTGCTGCTGCTGTGTGCCCAGAGTGTACTTACCCAGCTGTACCTTACCCAGTGTAACCTGCTGCTGTGTGCCCAGAGTGTACTTACCCAGCTGTACCTTACCCAGTGTAACCTGCTGCTGTGTGCCCAGTGTGTACTTACCCAGCTGTACCTTACCCAGTGTAACCTGCTGCTGTGTGCCCAGAGTGTACTTACCCAGCTGTACCTTACCCAGTGTAACCTGCTGCTGTGTGCCCAGAGTGTACTTACCCAGCTGTACCTTACCCAGTGTAACCTGCTGCTGTGTGCCCAGTGTGTACTTACCCAGCTGTACCTTACCCAGTGTAACCTGCTGCTGTGTGCCCAGTGTGTACTTACCCAGCTGTACCTTACCCAGTGTAACCTGCTGCTGTGTGCCCAGAGTGTACTTACCCAGCTGTACCTTACCCAGTGTAACCTGCTGCTGCTGTGTGCCCAGTGTGTACTTACCCGGCTGTACCTTACCCAGTGTAACCTGCTGCTGTGTGCCCAGAATGTACTGACCCTCCTGCTGTGTGCCCAGAAAGTACTGACCCCCTGCTGTGTGCCCAGAATGTACTGACCCTCCTGCTGTGTGCCTAGAATGTACTGACCCACCTGCTGTGTGCCCAGAATATACTGACCCCTGCTGTGTGCCCAGAAAGTACTGACCCTCCTGCTGTGTGCCCAGAAAGTACTGACCCCCTGCTGTGTGCCCAGAATGTACTGACCCGCCTGCTGTGTGCCCAGAATGTACTGACCCTCCTGCTGTGTGCCTAGAATGTACTGACCCACCTGCTGTGTGCCAAGAATATACTGACCCGCCTGCTGTGTGCCCAGAAAGTACTGACCCTCCTGCTGTGTGCCCAGAATGTACTGACCCTCCTGCTGTGTGCCCAGAATGTACTTACCCAGCTGTACCTTACCCAGTGTAACCTGCTGCTGTGTGCCCAGAATGTACTTACCCAGCTGTACCTTACCCAGTGTAACCTGCTGCTGTGTGCCCAGAGTGTACTTACCCAGCTGTACCTTACCCAGTGTAACCTGCTGCTGCTGTGTGCCCAGTGTGTACTTACCCAGCTGTACCTTACCCAGTGTAACCTGCTGCTGCTGTGTGCCCAGTGTGTACTTACCCAGCTGTACCTTACCCAGTGTAACCTGCTGCTGCTGTGTGCCCAGAGTGTACTTACCCAGCTGTACCTTACCCAGTGTAAGCTGCTGCTGTGTGCCCAGAGTGTACTTACCCAGCTGTACCTTACCCAGTGTAACCTGCTGCTGTGTGCCCAGAGTGTACTTACCCAGCTGTACCTTACCCAGTGTAACCTGCTGCTGTGTGCCCAGAGTGTACTTACCCAGCTGTACCTTACCCAGTGTAACCTGCTGCTGTGTGCCCAGAATGTACTTACCCAGCTGTACCTTACCCAGTGTAACCTGCTGCTGTGTGCCCAGAGTGTACTTACCCAGCTGTACCTTACCCAGTGTAACCTGCTGCTGTGTGCCCAGAGTGTACTTACCCAGCTGTACCTTACCCAGTGTAACCTGCTGCTGTGTGCCCAGAGTGTACTTACCCAGCTGTACCTTAACCAGTGTAACCTGCTGCTGTGTGCCCAGTGTGTACTTACCCAGCTGTACCTTACCCAGTGTAACCTGCTGCTGTGTGCCCAGAGTGTACTTACCCAGCTGTACCTTACCCAGTGTAACCTGCTGCTGTGTGCCCAGTGTGTACTTACCCAGCTGTACCTTACCCAATGTAACCTGCTTCTGTGTGCCCAGAGTGTACTTAACCAGCTGTACCTTACCCAGTGTAACCTGCTGCTGTGTGCCCAGAGTGTACTTACCCAGCTGTACCTTACCCAGTGTAACCTGCTGCTGTGTGCCCAGTGTGTACTTACCCAGCTGTACCTTACCCAGTGTAACCTGCTGCTGTGTGCCCAGTGTGTACTTACCCAGCTGTACCTTACCCAGTGTAACCTGCTGCTGTGTGCCCAGAGTGTACTTACCCAGCTGTACCTTACCCAGTGTAACCTGCTGCTGCTGTGTGCCCAGTGTGTACTTACCCGGCTGTACCTTACCCAGTGTAACCTGCTGCTGTGTGCCCAGAGTGTACTTACCCAGCTGTACCTTACCCAGTGTAACCTGCTGCTGCTGTGTGCCCAGTGTGTACTTACCCAGCTGTACCTTACCCAGTGTAACCTGCTGCTGCTGTGTGCCCAGAGTGTACTTACCCAACAGTACCTTACCCAGTGTAACCTGCTGCTGCTGTGTGCCCAGAGTGTACTTACCCAGCTGTACCTTACCCAGTGTAACCTGCTGCTGTGTGCCCAGTGTGTACTTACCCAGCTGTACCTTACCCAGTGTAACCTGCTGCTGCTGTGTGCCCAGTGTGTACTTACCCAGCTGTACCTTACCCAGTGTAACCTGCTGCTGTGTGCCCAGAGTGTACTTACCCAGCTGTACCTTACCCAGTGTAAACTACTGCTGTGTGCCCAGAGTGTACTTACCCAGCTGTACCTTACCCAGTGTAACCTGCTGCTGCTGTGTGCCCAGAGTGTACTTACCGAGCTGTACCTTACCCAGTGTAACCTGCTGTTGTGTGCCCAGTGTGTACTTACCCAGCTGTACCTTACCCAGTGTAACCTGCTGCTGTGTGCCCATAGTGTACTTACCCAGCTGTACCTTACCCAGTGTAACCTGCTGCTGTGTGCCCAGAGTGTACTTACCCAGCTGTACCTTACCCAGTGTAACCTGCTGCTGTGTGCCCAGAGTGTACTTACCCAGCTGTACCTTACCCAGTGTAACCTGCTGCTGTGTGCCCAGAGTGTACTTACCCAGCTGTACCTTACCCAGTGTAACCTGCTGCTGTGTGCCCAGTGTGTACTTACCCAGCTGTACCTTACCCAGTGTAACCTGCTGCTGTGTGCCCAGTGTGTACTTACCCAGCTGTACCTTACCCAGTGTAACCTGCTGCTGTGTGCCCAGAGTGTACTTACCCAGCTGTACCTTACCCAGTGTAACCTGCTGCTGTGTGCCCAGTGTGTACTTACCCAGCTGTACCTTACCCAGTGTAACCTGCTGCTGTGTGCCCAGAGTGTACTTACCCAGCTGTACCTTACCCAGTGTAACCTGCTGCTGTGTGCCCAGTGTGTACTTACCCAGCTGTACCTTACCCAGTGTAACCTGCTGCTGTGTGCCCAGAGTGTACTTACCCAGCTGTACCTTACCCAGTGTAACCTGCTGCTGTGTGCCCAGTGTGTACTTACCCAGCTGTACCTTACCCAGTGTAACCTGCTGCTTCTGTGTGCCCAGTGTGTACTTACCCAGCTGTACCTTACCCAGTGTAACCTGCTGCTGCTGTGTGCCCAGTGTGTACTTACCCAGCTGTACCTTACCCAGTGTAACCTGATGCTGTGTGCCCAGAGTGTACTTACCCAGCTGTACCTTACCCAGTGTAACCTGCTGCTGTGTGCCCAGTGTGTACTTACCCAGCTGTACCTTACCCAGTGTAACCTGCTGCTGTGTGCCCAATGTGTACTTACCCAGCTGTACCTTACCCAGTGTAACCTGCTGTGTGTGCCCAGAGTGTACTTACCCAGCTGTACCTTACCCAGTGTAACCTGCTGCTGTGTGCCCAGTGTGTACTTACCCAGCTGTACCTTACCCAGTGTAACCTGCTGATGTGTGCCCAGTGTGTACTTACCCAGCTGTACCTTACCCAGTGTAACCTGCTGCTGTGTGCCCAGAGTGTACTTATCCAGCTGTACCTTACCCAGTGTAACCTGCTGCTGCTGTGTGCCCAGTGTGTACTTACCCAGCTGTACCTTAACCAGTGTAACCTGCTGCTGCTGTGTGCCCAGTGTGTACTTACCCAGCTGTACCTTACCCAGTGTAACCTGCTGCTGTGTGCTCAGTGTGTACTTACCCAGCTGTACCTTACCCAGTGTAACCTGCTGCTGCTGTGTGCCCAGTGTGTACTTACCCAGCTGTACCTTACCCAGTGTAACCTGCTGCTGCTGTGTGCCCAGAGTGTACTTACCCAGCTGTATCTTACCCAGTGTATCCTGCTGCTGTGTGCCCAGAGTGTACTTACCCAGCTGTACCTTACCCAGTGTAACCTGCTGCTGTATGCCCAGAGTGTACTTACCCAGCTGTACCTTACCCAGTGTAACCTGCTGCTGCTGTGTGCCCAGAGTGTACTTACCCAGCTGTACCTTACCCAGTGTAACCTACTGCTGTGTGCCCAGAGTGTACTTACCCAGCTGTACCTTACCCAGTGTAACCTGCTGCTGCTGTGTGCCCAGAGTGTACTTACCAAGCTGTACCTTACCCAGTGTAACCTGCTGCTGTGTGCCCAGTGTGTACTTACCGAGCTGTACCTTACCCAGTGTAACCTGCTGCTGTGTGCCCAGAGTGTACTTACCCAGCTGTACCTTACCCAGTGTAACCTGCTGCTGTGTGCCCAGAGTGTACTTACCCAGCTGTACCTTACCCAGTGTAACCTGCTGCTGTGTGCCCAGTGTGTACTTACCGAGCTGTACCTTACCCAGTGTAACCTGCTATTGTGTGCCCAGAGTGTACTTACCCAGCTGTACCTTACCCAGTGTAACCTGCTGCTGTGTGCCCAGAGTGTACTTACCCAGCTGTACCTTACCCAGTGTAACCTGCTGCTGTGTGCCCAGAGTGTACTTACCCAGCTGTACCTTACCCAGTGTAACCTGCTGCTGCTGTGTGCCCAGTGTGTACTTACCGAGCTGTACCTTACCCAGTGTAACCTGCTATTGTGTGCCCAGAGTGTACTTACCCAGCTGTACCTTACCCAGTGTAACCTGCTGCTGTGTGCCCAGAGTGTACTTACCCAGCTGTACCTTACCCAGTGTAACCTGCTGCTGTGTGCCCAGTGTGTACTTACCCATCTGTACCGTACCCAGTGTAACCTGCTGCTGTGTGCCCAGTGTGTACTTACCCAGCTGTACCTTACCCAGTGTAACCTGCTGCTGTGTGCCCAGTGTCTACTTACCCAGCTGTACCTTACCCAGTGTAACCTGCTGATGTGTGCCCAGAGTGTACTTACCCAGCTGTACCTTACCCAGTGTAACCTGCTGCTGTGTGCCCAGAGTGTACTTACCCAGCTGTACCTTACCCAGTGTAACCTGCTGCTGTGTGCCCAGAGTGTACTTACACAGCTGTACCTTACCCAGTGTAACCTGCTGCTGTGTGCCCAGTGTGTACTTACCGAGCTGTACCTTACCCAGTGTAACCTGCTGTTGTGTGCCCAGTGTGTACTTACCCAGCTGTACCTTACCCAGTGTAACCTGCTGCTGTGTGCCCAGATTGTACTTACCCAGCTGTACCTTACCCAGTGTAACCTGCTGCTGTGTGCCCAGTGTGTACTTACCCAGCTGTACCTTACCCAGTGTAACCTGCTGATGTGTGCCCAGAGTGTACTTACCCAGCTGTACCTTACCCAGTGTAACCTGCTGCTGCTGTGTGCCCAGTGTGTACTTACCCAGCTGTACCTTACCCAGTGTAACCTGCTGCTGCTGTGTGCCCAGTGTGTACTTACCCAGCTGTACCTTACCCAGTGTAACCTGCTGCTGCTGTGTGCCCAGTGTGTACTTACCCAGCTGTACCATACCCAGTGTAACCTGCTGCTGTGTGCCCAGTGTGTACTTACCCAGCTGTACCTTACCCAGTGTAACCTGCTGCTGTGTGCCCAGAGTGTACTTACCCAGCTGTACCTTACCCAGTGTAACCTGCTGTGTGCCCAGAGTGTACTTACCCAGCTGTACCTTACCCAGTGTAACCTGCTGCTGTGTGCCCAGTGTGTACTTACCCAGCTGTACCTTACCCAGTGTAACCTGCTGCTGCTGTGTGCCCAGTGTGTACTTACCCAGCTGTACCTTACCCAGTGTAACCTGCTGCTGCTGTGTGCCCAGTGTGTACTTACCCAGCTGTACCTTACCCAGTGTAACCTGCTGCTGTGTGCCCAGTGTGTACTTACCCAGCTGTACCTTACCCAGTGTAACCTGCTGCTGTGTGCCCAGTGTGTACTTACCCAGCTGTACCTTACCCAGTGTAACCTGCTGCTGCTGTGTGCCCAGTGTGTACTTACCCAGCTGTACCTTACCCAGTGTAACCTGCTGCTGCTGTGTGCCCAGTGTGTACTTACCCAGCTGTACCTTACCCAGTGTAACCTGCTGCTGCTGTGTGCCCAGTGTGTACTTACCCAGCTGTACCTTACCCAGTGTAACCTGCTGCTGCTGTGTGCCCAGTGTGTACTTACCCAGCTGTACCTTACCCAGTGTAACCTGCTGCTGTGTGCCCAGATTGTACTTACCCAGCTGTACCTTACCCAGTGTAACCTGCTGCTGTGTGCCCAGTGTGTACTTACCCAGCTGTACCTTACCCAGTGTAACCTGCTGATGTGTGCCCAGAGTGTACTTACCCAGCTGTACCTTACCCAGTGTAACCTGCTGCTGCTGTGTGCCCAGTGTGTACTTACCCAGCTGTACCTTACCCAGTGTAACCTGCTGCTGTGTGCCCAGTGTGTACTTACCCAGCTGTACCTTACCCAGTGTAACCTGCTGCTGTGTGCCCAGTGTGTACTTACCCAGCTGTACCTTACCCAGTGTAACCTGCTGCTGCTGTGTGCCCAGTGTGTACTTACCCAGCTGTACCTGTACCATGTATAAATAAGTGTCTAAGTCATAAGGATTTAATCTTAGGCAGCAGCAGGTTACACTGGGTAAGGTACAGCTGGGTAAGTACACTCTGGGCACACAGCAGCAGGTTACACTGGGTAAGGTACAGCTGGGTAAGTACACACTGGGCACACAGCAGCAGGTTACACTGGGTAAGGTACAGCTGGGTAAGTACACTCTGGGCACACAGCAGCAGGTTACACTGGGTAAGGTACAGCTGGGTAAGTACACACTGGGCACACATCAGCAGGTTACACTGGGTAAGGTACAGCTGGGTAAGTACACACTGGGCACACAGCAGCAGGTTACACTGGGTAAGGTACAGCTGGGTAAGTACACTCTGGGCACACAGCAGCAGGTTACACTGGGTAAGGTACAGCTGGGTAAGTACACTCTAGGCACACAGCAGCAGGTTACACTGGGTAAAGTACAGCTGGGTAAGTACACTCTGGGCACACAGCAGCAGCAGGTTACACTGGGTAAGGTACAGCTGGGTAAGTACACTCTGGGCACACAGCAGCAGCAGGTTACACTGGGTAAGGTACAGCTGGGTAAGTACACTCTGGGCACACAGCAGCAGGTTACACTGGGTAAGGTACAGCTGGGTAAGTACACTCTGGGCACACAGCAGCAGGTTACACTGGGTAAGGTACAGCTGGGTAAGTACACTCTGGGCACACAGCAGCAGCAGGTTACACTGGGTAAGGTACAGCTGGGTAAGTACACTCTGGGCACACAGCAGCAGCAGGTTACACTGGGTAAGGTACAGCTGGGTAAGTACACTCTGGGCACACAGCAGCAGGTTACACTGGGTAAGGTACAGCTGGGTAAGTACACTCTGGGCACACAGCAGCAGGTTACACTGGGTAAGGTACAGCTGGGTAAGTACACACTGGGCACACAGCAGCAGGTTACACTGGGTAAGGTACAGCTGGGTAAGTACACTCTGGGCACACAGCAGCAGCAGGTTACATTTGGGTAAGGTACAGCTGGGTAAGTACACACTGGGCACAAAGCAGCAGGTTACACTGGGTAAGGTACAGCTGGGTAAGTACACTCTGGGCACACATCAGCAGGTTACACTGGGTAAGGTACAGCTGGGTAAGTACACTCTGGGCACACAGCAGCAGGTTACACTGGGTAAGGTACAGCTGGGTAAGTACACACTGGGCACACAGCAGCAGCAGGTTACACTGGGTAAGGTACAGCTGGGTAAGTACACTCTGGGCACACATCAGCAGGTTACACTGGGTAAGGTACAGCTGGGTAAGTACACACTGGGCACACATCAGCAGGTTACACTGGGTAAGGTACAGCTGGGTAAGTACACTCTGGGCACACAGCAGCAGGTTACACTGGGTAAGGTACAGCTGGGTAAGTACACTCTGGGCACACAGCAGCAGGTTACACTGGGTAAGGTACAGCTGGGTAAGTACACACTGGGCACACAGCAGCAGGTTACACTGGGTAAGGTACAGCTGGGTAAGTACACACTGGGCACACAGCAGCAGCAGGTTACACTGGGTAAGGTACAGCTGGGTAAGTACACACTGGGCACACAGCAGCAGCAGGTTACACTGGGTAAGGTACAGCTGGGTAAGTACACTCTGGGCACACATCAGCAGGTTACACTGGGTAAGGTACAGCTCGGTAAGTACACTCTGGGCACACATCAGCAGGTTACACTGGGTAAGGTACAGCTCGGTAAGTACACTCTGGGCACACATCAGCAGGTTACACTGGGTAAGGTACAGCTGGGTAAGTACACTCTGGGCACACAGCAGCAGGTTACACTGGGTAAGGTACAGCTGGGTAAGTACACTCTGGGCACACAGCAGCAGGTTACACTGGGTAAGGTACAGCTGGGTTAGTACACACTGGGCACACAGCAGCAGGTTACACTGGGTAAGGTACAGCTGGGTAAGTACACTCTGGGCACACAGCAGCAGGTTACACTGGGTAAGGTACAGCTGGGTAAGTACACACTGGGCACACAGCAGCAGGTTACACTGGGTAAGGTACAGCTGGGTAAGTACACTCTGGGCACACAGCAGCAGGTTACACTGGGTAAGGTACAGCTGGGTAAGTACACTCTGGGCACACAGCAGCAGGTTACACTGGGTAAGGTACAGCTGGGTAAGTACACACTGGGCACACAACAGCAGGTTACACTGGGTAAGGTACAGCTGGGTAAGTACACTCTGGGCACACAGCAGCAGCAGGTTACACTGGGTAAGGTACAGCTGGGTAAGTACACTCTGGGCACACAGCAGCAGCAGGTTACACTGGGTAAGGTACAGCTGTGTGCCCAGAGTGTACTTACCCAGCTGTACCTTACCCAGTGTAACCTGCTGCTGCCTAAGATTAAATCCTTATGACTTAGACACTTATTTATACATAAATAGAATTTCCTTATGTGGGCATCTCATATATAAGTGTATTTTATTTAAATGAGGCATAATGAATTCTATAGGATTTTACAATGGTTTCTCATTATATGTCTATCTTAATCTGTCATGACTCCTCAATGCATGGTGATGCCTGGGAGTATAATTTGGTCAGGTAATCAGTATATATATATATATATATATCGTCGGGGGCGCACGCGGAGGCGCGCGTTCACGGGAGGGTGGGGGCGGGCGCGTGCACAGGGTGGGAATGGGTACACTAAAGAATTCTTTTTAAAAAAGGTGGGATAAAATTTTATTTAAAAAAAGCATCTAAGGGATCTGGGAGGGGGTGGGGAGTTGGTCTTTGGCTGGGGTGAAGCTACACTACAGAAAAAAATAATAAAATGCAGACAGCTGCCAGTACCCAAGATGGCTAACAATAAGGTAGAGGGGGAGGGTTAGAGAGCTGTTTGGGGGGGGGGGGATCAGGGAGGTTGGGGGATCCTACACATCAGCATATGTAAATATGCTAAAAATACCTTTTATTTTAGTACTGGCAGTCTTAACTGACGCAGATCCGCCTGCTTTGTCCGGATTAAATCTAATGTGGGGATGGCCCCCACGTCATTGCCGCCAGAATGTAAGATTAAAATGTGGGGATTTTCCCACCTTCTTGCGGCATCCTGTAACAATGCAGGCAGATCTGCCCAGGACAAACCCCTGCGCCCTAGCCAACGCAACACAGGCTTGGACTGTAGAAATCCCAGTTGCTGTCCTCCTGGCATGGCCGCAGCTCGAATTGCAGCCCAGTGCACGTATGAATGGCCGATGATCCACACCCGTACAGGACCTGGACGTATGCCTGAAGCAAAGAAACAAGAGTTAGTTTGCACACTTACTGGACTTGACCATAATTTACCATGGCCAACCCCCCTTTTTGTTTACCCATGCAAGCCCAATTCCCTTGATGCCCCCTCGTTATCAACCTATACACTTATGCGTACAGAGGCCTGACATAGGATTTGTACCGCTCTCCAAGGAGCGAATACGATCCGAGGACCAACCCATCTTTGCCGCCGTTGTCGCCGCCCTCACTCTGAATGAGTGAGGGGTAATACGCGACCCATCGAGACCTGCCCGCTGTGCTACGCAACCTAACACCTTCCTGAACTGGTATCTCCATTCGCATGTATAAGAAACCTGGAGGAGACTCCTGGCCGCACTTCCAGGTATGAAGAGACCAGACGTAATGGGCAACAGGTGACCCCTGGCTGCCCCGGCAGGGAAAGCCAGGCTCCCCGGCCCTCCTGGTCCGTCTTAGATCTGGGGATAAAAAGAAGCACTGAATCATCCACAACCCTAACGTGATTGTGCATGACTCCCCCCGATACCGCCGTCATGGCGTGTGGGACTAGTGCCCCATGAAACACCAGCCCAAAGGCCGCCCGAAAAGCTGAGCCTCAAAAGGCGAAGAACAGATCTCTGGCAGTACCGCCAGCAATTTAACCAGCTGTTCTGCTGTAATGGGTTCCCTAGCATCATGCCTCGGAACCTCCATTCGGCCACACCCTCGAATTTCACTAGGAAGGAGCACAACGCATCATGAAATGCGTACAACCTGCAAAAGAAGGCTACGGCCGATAGCCTAGAGACCACTGCTCCCTTTTTTACTTGCTTACCTCTCAGGTCAGCCAGCCACTGTAGAAGGATTCTCTGTTCACCCTCACAAGAAGGATACTCACGGAGGTCACAGAAACTCACCCACTCGCTCCAATACCTCACATAAGCCGACCAGGTGTTGGGTGCCAAAGAATCCCGCAATTGTGGGATCAGCTGCTGCAGTCCTTCACCATCTGCCACAGAAAGGGAGGGCAAGAAAGACCATTAGGAGCCGCAGTCAGCGCTGCCGCCCTAAACGCCTCCCACTGGAAGCGAGACAATGCGTCCGCCACTATGTTCTGCACCCCGGGGACATGCCGAGCCCTGAAATCAATGTTCAACTGCAGACATCTCAACACCAGGTGTCGCAGGTAATGCACCACCACAGGCAATGAAGTTGAAAGTCTGTTGATGGCAAAAACCATGCTGAGATTATCCGTCCAGAAAATCACAGCCCTGTTGCTGAAAAGGTGCCCCCACAGCTCAACTGTCACTACATTAGGAAATAGTTCCAAGAAGCAAAGGTTGCATGTAAGCCCTAGGCCCGCCCACTCAGACGGTCATGGCTCCGCACTCCATGCCCCTTCAAAGTATGTGCCGTATCCAGATGCCCCCGCCACATCCGTAAACAGATGCAAAGACTGGTTGGACACTGGGTCACCCTTCCACATGCAGACACCATTAAAATCCTGTAGGAACCGTTCCCAGACCTTCAAATCCACCACGAGATCTCCCGTGATCTGGATGCGTGACGATGCTGTCCTGCCACCCCCCTATCTCCGTTCTAACCTTTTGCTAAAGACCCTACCCCACGGGATAACTCTCTCCGCAAAGTTTAGGAGACCCAGGAGTGACTGCAACTCCCTAAGGAAACATGATTGTGCTGTAGCCATGGCGAGAACTGCCAACAACATTCTGGTCATCTTCTCTTTAGGCAGCCTGCATTCCCTTGCCACGGAATCAATCTCTATGCCCAGAAACGTCAGGCACATGCAAGGTCCCTCCGTTTTATCCTCAGCGAGAGGAACCCCGGACCTAGCCATCAGAAACCTCATGACGTTCATCAAGGAGGCACATTTCCCTAAATTGACAGACCCCACTAAAAGGAAATCATCCAAATAGTGTGCGATCTTGTCACTTCCTGCCGCTGAGGCAACCGCCCAGTGGAGGAAAGTACTAAAAGCCTCAAAATAAGCACATGATATAGAACAGCCCATAGGCAGGCAACGGTCTACATAGTAAACCCCTTCGAACCAGCACCCCATCAATCTGAAGGATGACGGGTGGATTTGGAGAAGACGGAACGCGGACTCTATGTCCAATTTAGCCATCAAGGCTCCGGGCCCCCTTTCCCTCACAATAGACAGCGCGTCGTCAAACGACTGGTAGTGGACCGAGCTCAAAGCCTCCGGAATGGCATCGTTCACCGACTGCCCCTCCGGGTAGGATAGATGTTGTATGAGCCGAAACTTACCCGTCTCCATTTTTGGGAACCACTCATAGTAGAGAAATTACCAAATCCGGCATTGGCAAGTCCTCAAAAAGG
>NC_069499.1:3987250-3994750 GCF_027579735.1 Bombina bombina
AGGTAGTTTATGGGTGTTAGTGTACTTTTTAGCAATTTAGTTAAGAACTTTATGTTCCGGCGTTAGCCCATAAAACTCCTAACTAGTGATGTCGCGAATAGTTCGCCCGCAAATAGTTTGCGGCGAACATAGCATTTTTGCGTTCGCCGCTGACGGCGAACATATGCGATGTTCGGTCCGCCCCCTATTCCTCATCATTGAGTAAACTTTGACCCTGTACCTCACAGTCAGCAGGCACATTCCAGCCAATCAGCAGCAGACCCTCCCTCCCAGACCCTCCCACCTCCTGGACAGCATCCATTTTAGATTCATTCAGAAGCTGCATTGTTAGTGAGAGGAGGGACAGTGTAGCTGCTGCTGATTTAATAGGGAAATCGATAGCTAGGCTAGTGTATTCAGTGTCCACTACAGTCCTGAAGGACTCAACTGATCTCTGCTGTAAGGACAGCACCCCAAAAAGCCCTTTTAGGGCTAGAACATCAGTCTGTTTTTTTTCCCCTGTGTAATCTAATTGCAGTTGCCTGCCTGCCAGCGTGTGTGCCAGGCTCACAGCATATACTGTGCCCACTTGCCCAGTGCCACCACTCATATCTGGTGTAACAGTAGTGTAAATTTAAAAAAAACAACACTTTTTTGACTGTGAAATAATAGCAGACAGCTGCCAGTACCCAAGATGGCCACCAATAAGGCAGATGGGGAGGGTTAGAGAGCTGTTTTGGAGGGGATCAGGGAGGTCTGCCAGTACTTAAGATGGCGGGGACAATTGTAGGGTGGGGGAGGGAAGGGAGCTGTTTGGGAGGGATTAGGGGGTCTGATGTGTCAGGTGGGAGGCTGATCGCTACACTAAAGCTAAAATTAACCCTGCAAGCTCCCTACAAACTACCTAATTAACCCCTTCACTGCTAGCCATAATACACGTGTGATGCGCAGCAGCATTTAGAGGCCTTCTAATTACCAGAAAGCAACGCCAAAGTCATATATGTCTGCTATTTCTGAACAAAGGGGATCCCAGAGAAGCATTTACAACCATTTGTGCCATAATTGCACAAGCAGTTTTGTAAATAATTTCAGTGAGAAACCTAAAGTTTGTGAAAAAGGTGAACAATTTATTTTTATCAGATCGCATTTGACGGTGAAATGGTGGCATTAAATATACCAAAATGGGCCTAGATCAATACTTTGGGTTGTCTACTACACTACACTTAAGCTAAAATTAACTCTACAAGCTCCCTACATGCTCCCAATTAACCCCTTCACTGCTGGGAATAAAACACGTGTGGTGCGCGAGTGGCAATTAGCAGCCTTCTAATTACCAAAAAGCAACGCCAAAGCCATATAAGTCTGCTATAATGGCATGTCTGGCACACAGTGTTGGGGCAAGGGTCCATCTGACCACTGATACCTGGTCTGCAAAGCATGGTCAGGGCAGGTAAATCACCTACACTGCGCACTTGTGAAGCGGCCGTAACCCTTACACTACCTGATCGATACAACATCATACCTGATGTTTTAAAGCACGTTATTCCAAACAATTTAGGAATGTTAGGTGATTTATGCCCTTTATGGATTAAAACCAGACTCTGCATCAACTATGTAATTTTCCATGGGAGTTTTGCCATGGATCCCCCTCCGGCATGCCACAGTCCAGGTGTTAGTCCCCTTGAAACAACTTTTCCATCACTATTGTGGCCAGAAAGAGTCCCTGTGGGTTTTAAAATTCACCTGCCTATTGAAGTCTATGGCGGTTCGCCCGGTTCGCGAACATTTGCGGAAGTTCGCGTTCGCCAACCCAAATTTTTATGTTCGCGACATCACTACTCTTAACTACTGACTTTTAAATGCAGTAGGAGTCTTGCCAGGAGACGGTCTACCGTTGACTTTTTCAGGCGATGGTAATACTGGCGTTAGGAAAATCCCATTAAAAAGATAGGATATGCAATTGACGCAAGGGGATTTGCGGTACACTAAAATCGCGGAAAAAAAGTTAGCTGTAGACCCTCTCCTGCCTGACTCGTAATACCAGCGGGCATTATAAAGCAGCGTTGGGACCCCTCAACGCTGCTTTTTAAGGCTAACACAAGACTCGTAATCTAGCCGTAACAGTTTTAGATAACAGTATATCTGGGCGCATCGCCAAGGACATTACAAGGCCATTCTTGAAATACAAGTATTCCTAATATCAGCATATTTTTTTTCTCAGCATAATAAACTACATTATAATGCAATATAATAAACACATCTTAAAATGGTGTTACACAAAATGGCGTCAGTAATGCTAAATATATTCTAACAAGTGTCTTATTTTTAAATATTTTAAGCAACTCAGTAAAAGCAAACAGATGAATCTATAATATATATATATTTGTGTGTATTTGTGTGTATTTATGTAGGTGTGTGTGAGTATATATATGCATGTGTGAATGTATATATGTATGTATGTGAGTGAGTATTTATGTAGATATATATGTGTGTAAGTGTATATATATATATATATATATATAGTATATATATATCACAATCCAGAATGAAAGGCACGCATCGGGTCTTGAAGTATAGAAAAGTTTTTTATTAAGGTTTACCTCATCCTCAGAACGCAACAAAGCATGCATACAACAGAATTTACCATCTTAATAAACCCGACATTCCCCACCTGTGGCGCCGCTAGCATAATACCGTAAATCCTGGCAACCATGTGGTACGCTCACACGTCATCGGTTTCCACGGTAACCGGGATGCCTACTCTGCAAAATCGCGTGCATAAAAAGTAAGTATGTGATACAATAGAAAGCTTAGGTCGATGGCAATATCATTTTGTCATATACAGTATATGTACTAGAAACGCAGTATGGTATGTGTGTGTGAGAGTATTTCTTTTTGATGTATGTTTTGATTGTGTGTATATACCTGTGTTTGTAGTAGTATGTATGTGTGTCTGTGAGTATTCTGTGTATGTATGTATGTGTGTGTGTGTAAGTATTTTTGTGTATGTATGTGTGTCTGTGAGTATTCTTCTGTGTATGTATGTGATGTGTGGTGTGAAGTATTTTTGTGTAATGTATGTGTGTATGTGTAAGTTTATCTGTTTATGTATGTATAATGTGTGTGTAAGTATTTTGTGGTGTATATACTATGTGTGATTAATCTCTGTGTATGTATGTATATGTGTGTGGTTGAGTATGTATATCCGTGTAGGTATGTGTGTGTAATTATTTTCTGTGTATGTATGTTTGTGATTGTTGAATATTTATGTGTATGCATGTATGTGTGTGTAAGTATTTTTATGTATGTATGTGGTGTGTGTGAGTATTTCTGTGTATGTATGTTTGTGATTGCGTAAGTATTTGTGTATTATGTGTGTGATATTTGGTGTATGTTATGTTTGTGTGTGTGTGTGTGTGTGTGTGTGTGAGTATTTCTGTGTATGTATGTTTGTGATTGTGTGAGAATTTCTGTGCATGTATGTGTGTATATCTGTGTATGTATGAATGTATGTGTGTGTATATCTGTGTGTGTATGTATGTATGTATGTGCATATATCTGTGTATGTATGTGTGTGAGTATGTCTGTGTATGTATGTGATTGTGTGAGTATTTCTGTTCATTTTTGAGTGTTTATATATGTGTATGTATGTATGTATGTATGTTTGTGTGTGTGAGAGTATGTCTGTGTATGTATGTTTGTGATTGTGTGAGAATTTCTGTGCATGTATGTGTGTATATATGTGTATGTATGTATGTTTTTGATTGTGTGTATATACCTGTGTTTGTATGTATGTATGTATGTGTGTCTGTGAGTATTTCTGTGTATGTATGTATGTGTGTGTGTGTATTTTTGTGTATGTATGTGTGTGTGTGTGTGTGAGTTTCTGTTTATGTATGTATATGTGTGCGTAAGTATTTTTGTGTATATATGTGTGTGAGTATCTCTGTGTATGTATGTATGTGTGTGTTTGAGTATGTATATCCGTGTATGTATGTGTGTGTGATTATTTCTGTGTATGTATGTTTGTGATTGTGTGAATATTTCTGTGTATGCATGTATGTGTGTGTAAGTATTTTTATGTATGTATGTGTGTGTGTGAGTATTTCTGTGTATGTATGTTTGTGATTGCGTAAGTATTTGTGTATTTATGTGTGTGTATATATGTGTATGTATGTATGTATGTTTGTGTGTGTGTGTGAGTATTTCTGTGTATGTATGTTTGTGATTGTGTGAGAATTTCTGTGCATGTATGTGTGTATATCTGTGTATGTATGAATGTATGTGTATGTATATCTGTGTGTGTATGTATGTATGTGCATATATCTGTGTATGTATGTGTGTATGTTTCTTTGTATGTATGTATTTCTGTGTGTGTAAGTATTTCTGTGTATGTATGTATGTGTGTGTGTGTGAGTATTTCTGTGTATGTATGTATGTGTAAGTATTTCTGTGTATGTATGTATGTATGTATGTATATGTATGTATGTATGCATGTGTGAGTACTTCTGTGTATGTATGTATGTGTGTAAGTATTTTCGTGTATGTATGCGAGTGTGTGAGTATTTCTGTGTGTATGTATTTCTGTGTATGTATGTGTAAGTAAGTATTTATGTGTATGTATGTGTAAGTATTTCTGTGTATGTATGTATGTATGCGTGTGTGAGTACTTCTGTGTATGTATGTATGTGTGTGTGTAAGTATTTCCGTGTATGTATGTGTGTGTGTAAGTATTTCCGTGTATGTATGCGAGTGTGTGAGTATTTCTGTGTGTATGTATTTCTGTGTATGTATGTGTAAGTAAGTATTTCTGTGTATTTATGTATGTATGTGTGTATGTGTGTGTATTTTTGTGTATGTATGTAAGTATTTCTATGTATGTATGTGTGTATGTGTGAGTATTTCTGTGTATGTATGTAAGTATGTGTGTGAGTGTGAGTATTTCTGTGTATGTATGTATGTATGTGTGTGTGTAAGTATTTCTGTGTATTTATGTATGTATGTGTGTATGTATGTGTATTTTTGTGTATGTATGTAAGTATGTGTGTAAGTATTTCCGTGTATGTATGTGTGTGTGAGTACTTCTGTGTATGTATGTATGTATGTGTGTAAGTATTTCCGTGTATGTATGCGAGTGTGTGAGTATTTCTGTGTGTATGTATTTCTGTGTATGTATGTGTAAGTAAGTATTTCTGTGTATTTATGTATGTATGTATGTATGTGTGTGTATTTATGTATGTATGTATGTATGTGTGTGTATTTTTGTGTATGTATGTAAGTATTTCTATGTATGTATGTGTGAGTATTTCTGTCTATGTATGTATGTATGTGTGTCTGTAAGTATTTATGTGTATTTATGTATGTATGTGTGTATGTATGTGTGTCTGTAAGTATTTCTGTGTATTTATGTATGTATGTGTGTATGTATGTGTGTCTGTAAGTATTTCTGTGTATGTATGTATGTATGTATGTGTGTCTGTAAGTATTTCTGTGTATTTATGTATGTATGTGTGTATGTATGTGTGTCTGTAAGTATTTCTGTGTATTTATATATGTATGTGTGTCTGTAAGTATTTCTGTGTATTTATATATGTATGTGTGTATGTATGTGTATTTTTGTGTATGTATGTAAGTATGTGTGTAAGTATTTCTATGTATGTATTTATTTGTGTGTGTGAGTATTTCTGTGTATGTATGTGTGTAGGTGTGAGTATTTCTGTGTATGTATGTAAGTATGTGTGTGAGTGTGAGTATTTCTGTGTTTGTATGTATGTATGTGTGTCTGTAAGTATTTCTGTGTATTTATGTATGTATGTGTGTATGTATGTGTGTCTGTAAGTATTTCTGTGTATTTATGTATGTATGTGTGTATGTATGTGTATTTTTGTGTATGTATGTAAGTATGTGTGTAAGTATTTCTGTGTATTTATGTATGTATGTGTATGTGTGTGTGTCTGTAAGTATTTCTGTGTATTTATGTATGTATGTGTGTATGTATGTGTGTCTATAAGTATTTCTGTATATTTATGTATGTATGTGTGTATGTATGTGTGTCTGTAAGTATTTCTATGTATTTATGTATGTATGTGTGTATGTATGTGTATTTTTGTGTATGTATGTAAGTATGTGTGTAAGTATTTCTATGTATGTATTTATTTGTGTGTGTGAGTATTTATGTGTGTGTGTGTGTGTGTATTTGTGTGTGTGTATATATGTGTGTGTTTGTGAGTATTTCTGTGTATGTATGTGTATGTGTGTGTGTGAGTATTTATGTGTATGTATGTATGTATGTATGTATGTATGTGTGTGTGTGTGTGTGTGTGTATTTCTGAGTATGTGTGTGTGTGAGTATTTATGTGTGTGTGTGTGTGTATTTGTGTGTGTATATATGTGTGTGTGTGTGTTTGTGAGTATTTCTGTGTATGTATGTGTATGCGTGAGTGTTTTTGTGTATGTATGTATGTATGTATGTATGTGTGTGTGTGTGTGTATTTGTGTGTGTGTATATATGTGTGTGTGTGTGTGTGTGTGTGTTTGTGAGTATTTCTGTGTATGTATGTGTGTGTGTGTGAGTGTTTTTGTGTATGTATGTATGTATGTGTGTGTGTGTATCTCTGTGTATGTGTGTGTGTGTGTGTATTTCTGTGTATGTGTGTGTGTGAATATTTATGTGTGTGTGTGTATTTGTGTGTGTGTATTTCTGTGTATGTATGTGTGTGTGTGTGTGTGTGTGTGTGTGTCTGAGTGTTTTTGTGTATGTGTGTATTTCTGTGTATGTGTGTGTGAGTATTTATGCGTGTGTGAGAGTATTTATGTGTGTGTATGTATGTATGTAAGTATGTATGTGTGTGTGTGTGTGTGTGTGACAGTATTTCTGTGTATGTATGTAAGTATGTGTGTGCCTGTGAGTATTTCTGTGTATGTATGTAAGTATGTGTGTGTCTGTGAGTATTTCTGTGTATGTATGTAAGTATGTGTGTGTCTGTGAGTATTTCTGTGTATGTATGTAAGTATGTGTGTGTCTGTGAGAATTTCTGTGTATGTAAGTATGTGTGTGTCTGTGAGTATTTCTGTGTATGTATGTAAGTATGTGTGTGTCTGTGAGTATTTCTGTGTATGTAAGTATGTGTGTGTCTGTGAGTATTTCTGTGTATGTATGTAAGTATGTGTGTGTCTGTCAGTATTTCTAGTGTATGTAAGTATGTGTGTGTCTGTGAGTATTTCTGTGTATGTATGTAAGTATGTGTGTGTCTGTGAGTATTTCTGTGTATGTAAGTATGTGTGTGTCTGTGAGTATTTCTGTGTATGTAAGTATGTGTGTGTCTGAGTATTTCTGTGTATGTATGTAAGTATGTGTGTGTCTGTGAGTATTTCTGTGTATGTAAGTATGTGTGTGTCTGTGAGTATTTCTGTGTATGTATGTAAGTATGTGTGTGTCTGTGAGTATTTCTGTGTATGTATGTAAGTATGTGTGTGTCTGTGAATATTTCTGTGTATGTATGTAAGTATGTGTGTGTCTGT